>NC_084592.1:50787275-50899775 GCF_033807715.1 Cololabis saira
CAGAGCATCTTAGGAAGGGATTAGATGGTGTTGCGATGGCTTCCAGTGCAACTGTGAGAAATCTTGGTGTTGTTTTCGATCAGGATTTGTCGTTTAAACCATATGTCAATCAGGTTTGTAAAATAGCCTTTTTCCATCTCCGTAATATTGCAAAGATTAGGAAAATCCTCTCACAGAGTGATGCAGAAAAACTAGTTCATGCGTTTGTATCTTCTAGACTAGATTACTGTAATGTGTTGTTAGCAGGATGTCCAAGTCATTTGCTGAATAGGCTCCAGCTGATCCAGAATGCAGCAGCACGAGTACTGACAGGAATTAGCAGGAGAGACCACGTCTCTCCAGTGTTAGCGTCGCTCCATTGGTTACCCGTAAAATTCAGAATCCAATTTAAAATTTTATTACTTGCATATAAAGCCCAAAACTGCTTAGCTCCGCAGTATTTACAAGACCTGATAGTGCCTTATGTTCCTGGCAGAGCTCTCCGTTCTCAGAGTGCAGGTTTACTCGTAGTTCCTAGAGTATCTAAATGTAGATTTGGAGGGCGGGCGTTCTGCTATCAGGCACCATTACTATGGAACCAACTTCCAATCTGGGTTAAGGGGGCTGACACCACCTCCACCTTTAAAACTAAACTTAAAACCTTTCTGTTTAGTAAAGCTTATAGTTAGTGTTAAGTAAACCTCTAGCTGGTGTTGGTAAATCTCTAGGTAGTGTAAACTCTAGTGTGTTAGAGTCAGTAGTCATAGTTGCAGCTATAGAACAAGACTATAATAGTTAGTCTCAAATATAGCTTGGTGGTAGATATGCTGCTACAGGCTTATGCTGCAGGGGGCACCGACATGATCCGCTGGGCGGTGCCTCTCACCCTTCTTCTCCTCTCCTCTTCCCTTCCTCTCTTCTCCATTACCATTTTTATTTATTATAAATATCTCATAGCTATCATTTTCGTCCATCGTTCCTGTAGTTTCTTGTGCCGGCCCCCCTTTTTTCTCTTTTGTGCATGTTTGCAGGCTGGGGCCTCGGGAGCTGCGTTCTGGCCTTCGGTCCCGTTTTTGAGCTCTTTTGCAAGATGGAAAATACCTTGGAGAAGGTGGAAGCTCGGCTTGGCGGGAATTGACCACTAATTCGTCTGATTGGAGTCGCCATTGATGAACCAGAGACTTAAGGCAGACGGAAAATTACTGGAGTCTGCCTTTTTCTTTTCAATACAATTGTTGATTCTATAATCTAACCTTGACAGAGCAGCTTGGCAGGTTAGTCCAGTCACAATCTCCCTGGTGGAATAAAAACAAGACGTCACAGAACACCGGACACATTTCACTGTGAGCTCAAACATCTGGAACAACAAACCTACAAGTGTGATGCCGTCCAGAGACCAGGACCAGAGACCAGAGACCAGGACCAGGTCCAGAGACCGGGTCCAGAGACCGGGTCCAGAGACCGGGTCCAGAGACCAGAGACCAGGTCCAGAAGTGAAGAGACTCAGCCAAGATTCCATGTTTTTATTTGCTAAGGGCGCAATGCTTTTCTGTTATATTTCTGTGCACAAAAAACCTCACAAAGTGAAAGTCCACATCGCGACTGCAGCTCCAGAATTCAACGTCACACCATGGCCAAAACAAAAGTCGGCAAAAAACAGGGCGCAGAACTCTGTACAGTCGATATTCTTCTTTAAAAATAACACAAGGACAAAAATGTTCCTCTTAAATCAAAATCTATTTTTAGTGAAATACAACAAAATAAATTCTATAAAATAAGAGCAAAATATTTAAATATAATACGGTGGGCAGAATATTTTCATTTGCAGGAGTATTTGGTTTTGTTTTAGACAAAAGAAATTTCAAAAAAATACACGCATTCAAGTGACCAATTAAATACAGTATTTACTGATGTTTTACCTTTTTACTCCTACAGAATTACACGGCAACTAACCGGCTGCTGCTCTGGCGGCGCCGGCCGCCCCCCGGACCCCTGGTATCCCGGGGCCCCCAGGGCTGAACCCCTGGTACCCCAGGGCCCCCAGGGCCCCCAGGGCCGGACCCCTGGTACCCCGGGACCCTGCGAGGCCGGACCCCTGGTACCCCGGGACCCTGTGGGGCCGGACCCCTGGTACCCCGGGGACCCCTGGTATCCCGGGACCCCCAGGGCCGAACCCCTGGTACCCTGCGGGGCCAGACCCCCAGGGCCGGACCCCCGGTACCCCGGGACCCCCAGGGCCGAACCCCTGGTACCCCGGGGCCGGACCCCGGACCCCCAGGGGAGGCCGGTGGGCGACGGGTCCGTCTACGACTACGACAGAAGCAAACCACGCGTCTAGAACACGCCGGCGACCCGGGGCCGGCGACCCGGGGAGCCTCCCGTTGCATATGTGTCGATCCTCTGAAGTCCTACGATGAGCGAAGCGCCTGAACCCACCAGACTGATGCCGAATGTGAAGTCGGAAGATTATAATGTGCAATTGAAAAGCCACTTATACACTGGTTGAAAATATCGCCCCTGTTGGACAGACGAGTAGAAAAGAAGGGACCGCTCACGCCGGGGTCGCGGGGCCCGCGGGGCCGCGGCCCTCTGGACGTGGAGTAAGAACAGCTTTAAGGTTGTTATGATCACAAGTCTTCCCTTGGGCTACACTATTCTGGTGAGAAGCCATGCTAAATGTTACAGCATATTAACTAGAGCTTCAAAAGGATTGAATCAATTACCAGAACAAACGAAAGAAAAGAAAAGAAAGAAAGGCAATGAGTTTCAGAACAACGTTTGCATCACTGCGTTTCACACCAACCAAACAGCGTTAAGTCCAGCCAACCGTCCCGCCGCCACACTGAAACCAACCGCGGCCGGAGGTGGATTTGGCATGAGCAGGAGGAGCCGAGGAGCTGCAGAGTCTTCAGAGAACCGGTCCGGTCCGGAACCACCGCGGTGGTCAAGAGGAGTCGTCGTCTTCTTAGTTTTTGGGGAATTTTCTTATTTATAATATCCATTTTGTTGTCATCGGGTCCCGGCAGCACGTGGTGCTCGGGGGTCCAACAGTCAAGAACATGAACATACTATGTACACCTTTCATCTCCAGCTCAGTCTGGTTCCTCGTCCCAGCTCGCCTCTGCCGCCGCGGGGGGGGGGGGACCAAAGACCTGGTCCAGAGAGGGGGGGGGGGGACCAGAGACCAGGTCCAGGGGAGGGGGGGCTCCCGGAGGCCGGCTGGGAGGAGCAGGCCGGGGGAGGGAGGAGGCGGGAGGCCTGGCTCCCCCCCCTCCCTCGGGCCGGCGGTGGGGGGGCGGCGAGGAGCGAGGAGGGGGGGGGCGACGGAGGCTTGAGGCACGGCAGCAGCGCGGGGAGCTTTACTCCTTGGGGGGGGCGGGGGCCGGGGTGGAGGCGGGGGCGGGGGCCGGGGCCTCCTCCGGGCCCTCCCAGGTCTCTTGTGCTCGCGGGCCTGATCCAGATCCAGGAGTGGTGCTGGGGGGGGCCGTGGTGGGCGGCTGGGTCGGCCCGGGGGCGGGGGAGGGTCCGGGGGCGGGGCCGGGTCGCTGTGGGTTGTTCATGTGCTGAGCGGCCGGCCCGGTGTACGGCTGCCCGTGGGGGGGGTGGTTGTTCTGTGGGGAGGGGGAGAAGTCAGTCAGCACCGGTTCTAGGACCCGGAATCACCACAATCAGCATTAGAGCTGGGGAAATCAATACTGAAATATAGTGTTGTACTCTCTGTCGCAATAAATAATCGATAAACTGACGTCAAATATGGATATTTTATTACAACACATAATGGATTTACGCGGTTGTCACCGAACTATTGTTCATGCACTTCATTCTGTCCAACAGAGTTTATATTTACAGACTAGCAGCAGTGAGGAAATATACAAATGCACTTTCTTTGTACATTGTAAGTTTTGGTATTTAATAAATGCATAACTACAGACGTTTTCCTTTTTATGGGTATTTTTTTCTTTTTCAGTCACATATATCGTGATATATCGTTGATGAAATTTCTTACAATATACGGAATATCGTGGGTCACGTATCACCACAGTATTGAATCATGAGTTACCGTATCGTCCCACCCCTAATCAGCATGTGTCCAGCCCCCCCAGCGTTTCACTAAACCCAAGCTAACCACATGGCAGCGGGCCGGCACTACCTGCTGGAACTGGGCCGTCCCAGGAGAATGTGGGTACAGAGACGTGTCCTCCGGGGGGGACGAGTCTTGGTCGTCAGGTGCTTCCTGTTCATCCGGCTCCTAAAACAGAAGACGAGCGTCACCCATCAAACTGGAAGCTTTCTACATCGTTATAAAAGTACGACCTGCTTATATGTGACTATCCCTGCTGTGATGCTACGCTGCCGGGCTTCAGTGTCGAGCGGTCGGTGGCCTCGGGTCCAAATCCCTGCTGCTGTCCAGCAAATTAAGTTACAAGAGATCAGCGACTCCATCGATAGGGCCAACGGAGTCTCCCACGACTCCACTGGCTCCATCCATCGATGACTCCATGGATCGAGCCAATGGAGTCATCCATGAGGGGGGTCATCGCTGGAGACGTTGATGACTATTAATGACTCCTCATTGACGCCTCCGTGGATGGAGTCATTGACGCCTCCACAATGGAGTCATTGACGCCTCCGTGGATGGAGTCATTGACGCCTCCACGGATGGAGTCATTGACACCTCCACGGATGGAGTCATTGACACCTCCACGATGGAGTCATTGATGCATCTGTGGATGGAGTCATTGACGCCTCCGTGGATGGAGTCATTGACGCCTCCGTGGATGGAGTCATTGACGCCTCCGTGGATGGAGTCATTGACGCCTCCGTGGATGGAGTCATTGACGCCTCCGTGGATGGAGTCATTGATGCCTCCGTGGATGGAGTCATTGACGCCTCCACCATGGAGTCATTGATGCCTCCTTGGATGGAGTCATTGATGCCTCCGTGGATGGAGTCATTGATGCCTCCACGGTAGAGTCATTGACGCCTCCGTGGACGAAGTCATTGATGCCTCCGTGGACGAAGTCATTGATGCCTCCGTGGACGAAGTCATTGATGCCTCCGTGGACGAAGTCATTGACGCTTCCTTGGATGGAGTCATTGACGTCTCCACGATGGAGTCATTGACACCTCCATGGATGGAGTCATTGATGCCTCCGTGGATGGAGTCATTGATGCTTCCTTGGATGGAGACATTGACGCCTCCGTGGATGGAGTCATTGACGCCTCCGTGGATGGAGTCATTGACGCCTCCGTGGATGGAGTCATTGACGCCTCCGTGGATGGAGTCATTGATGCCTCCGTGGACGAAGTCATTGATGCCTCCGTGGACGAAGTCATTGACGCTTCCTTGGATGGAGTCATTGACGCCTCCGTGGATGGAGTCATTGATGCCTCCGTGGATGGAGTCATTGATGCCTCCGTGGATGGAGTCATTGATGCCTCCGTGGATGGAGTCATTGATGCTTCCTTGGATGGAGACATTGACGCCTCCGTGGATGGAGTCATTGACGCCTCCGTGGATGGAGTCATTGACGCCTCCGTGGATGGAGTCATTGACGCCTCCGTGGATGGAGTCATTGACGCCTCCGTGGATGGAGTCATTGATGCCTCCGTGGATGGAGTCATTGATGCCTCCGTGGACGAAGTCATTGATGCCTCCGTGGACGAAGTCATTGACACCTCCACGATGGAGTCATTGACCCCTCCGTGGATGGAGTCATTGATGCCTCCGTGGACGAAGTCATTGATGCCTCCGTGGACGAAGTCATTGATGCCTCCGTGGACGAAGTCATTGACGCTTCCTTGGATGGAGTCATTGACGTCTCCACGATGGAGTCATTGACACCTCCATGGATGGAGTCATTGATGCCTCCGTGGATGGAGTCATTGATGCTTCCTTGGATGGAGACATTGACGCCTCCGTGGATGGAGTCATTGACGCCTCCGTGGATGGAGTCATTGACGCCTCCGTGGATGGAGTCATTGACGCCTCCGTGGATGGAGTCATTGATGCCTCCGTGGATGGAGTCATTGATGCTTCCTTGGATGGAGACATTGACGCCTCCGTGGATGGAGTCATTGACGCCTCCACGATGGAGTCATTGATGCCTCCGTGGATGGAGTCATTGACGCCTCCACGGTAGAGTCATTGACGCCTCCGTGGACGAAGTCATTGATGCCTCCGTGGACGAAGTCATTGACACCTCCATGGATGGAGTCATTGATGCCTCCGTGGATGGAGTCATTGATGCTTCCTTGGATGGAGACATTGACGCCTCCGTGGATGGAGTCATTGACGCCTCCACGATGGAGTCATTGACGCTTCCTTGGATGGAGTCATTGACGCTTCCTTGGATGGAGTCATTGACGCTTCCTTGGATGGAGTCATTGACGCTTCCTTGGATGGAGTCATTGACGCCTCCACGATGGAGTCATTGACGCCTCCACGATGGAGTCATTGACGCCTCCACGATGGAGTCATTGATGCCTCCACGATGGAGTCATTGACGCCTCCACGATGGAGTCATTGACGCCTCCACGATGGAGTCATTGATGCCTCCACGATGGAGTCATTGACGCCTCCACGATGGAGTCATTGACGCCTCCACGATGGAGTCATTGATGCCTCCGTGGACAAAGTCATTGACGCCTCCATGGATGGAGTCATAGACGCTTCCTTGGATGGAGTCATTGACGCCTCCACGATGGAGTCATTGACGCCTCCACGGATGGAGTCATTGACGCCTCCACGGATGGAGTCATTGATGCCTCCTTGGATGGAGTCATTGACGCCTCCATGAATGGAGTCATTGACGCCTCCATGAATGGAGTCATTGACGCCTCCACGATGGAGTCATTGACGACTCCACGGATGGAGACATTGGACTCTATGGATGGAGACATCAGAGACTCCATGGATGACTCCACGGATTACTCCATCTCTACTGAAGGAGTCGTGTTGGCGGCTCCCGTCTTAACAGTCCAAAGTAAACAGGCACCTCTCCAGGACATATTTTTTGGAAACTAAATTTCGTCTTTCATCTATGAATTTCTGGAGGGAGCGTTGGTCTGCGGTTGCTCAGATACGTTCAACAAGGTGAAGAGGAGACGGAGCCTGACAGGAAGCTACTGCTGCTAACTAACGTCTGTCACGTAAATAAACACGTAAAAGCTCTTTTGTGGAGCTTTAAAGGATTACCGCCAATACCGATTACCGCCAGTGCGACTGCCGATTACCGCCAGTGCGACTGCCGATTACCGCCAGTGCAACTGCCGATTACCGCCAGTGCAACTGCCGATTACCGCCAGTGCAACTGCCGATTACCGCCAGTGCAACTGCCGATTACCGCCGGTGCGACTGCCGATTACCGCCGGTGCAACTGCCGATTACCGCCAGTGCAACTGCCGATTACCGCCGGTACGACTGCCGATTACCGCCAGTGCAACTGCCGATTACCGCCAGTGCAACTGCCGATTACCGCCAGTGCAACTGCCGATTACCGCCGGTGCAACTGCCGATTACCGCCGGTGTAACTGCCGATTACCGCCGGTGCAACTGCCGATTACCGCCGGTGCGACTGCCGATTACCGCCGGTGCGACTGCCCATTACCGCCGGTGCGAGTGCCCATTACCGCCGGTGCGACTGCCCATTACCGCCGGTGCGACTGCCCATTACCGCCGGTGCGACTGCCCATTACCGCCGGTGCGACTGCCCATTACCGCCGGTGCGACTGCCCATTACCGCCGGTACGACGGCCGATTACGCCGGTACGACGGCCGATTACCGCCGGTACGATGGTCGATTACTTTGGTACAGATGCAGGTGATTCAGGACCCGGGGCAGAGGGGGATGACGGTCGGGAACTTCACATCTCTCCAGCAGACGGAAACATTTCCCCTCACTATCATGAATCAACATGTTTGTTTCCTCCCTGTGTTTTAGACACTTATCTATGATCTGAATCTGTCTCTGAAGCTACGAGGAGGACAAGCAGCATCCATCCATCAGACTAGCAAGTCCTGCGTACTGTGAGGTGACTAAGGTATTGAACATCTGTGTTGTGTTAGAAACCATGAGGTGTGACGATAATCTAAACCATGAAGGTCAAAAGCAGGTAAACCTAAACATCAATAAACTGATCAATGTTTTCTGCTGCATAATTTCCTTTATGTCGTGGTGCCTGGAATACTGACCTTCCCTGGACTTCCCTGAGTACACTTGAGCTGTGTGTGGAATATTACAGAAGAAGTGCGTCATTGGACTGAAGTTTCCATCATTAAAAATAAATAAATACAAATCACGCATTTGAAGTGAAAACAATAAAACGATACTTGTGTGTACTGTGAACGTCAGCCATGAACAAACATTTAACAGCTTTATATTCTGCTCTAAATGACATTCTGAATGGATACTTAAACCAGAGCTACACAACAACATACAAACATTTACACATCAGCAATTAGAAACGTTGCTAGGTCAACTAATGTGTGGCCACTTCAGGACTTCATTTATGATGAAAACAGTGGCTGAGTGGGCTGATGGAGCGGCGCGCTAGTCTCTTAGCTTAGCTCGGTGTGGGTGTGAGGCGTGTGGTGAGGGGGTTTACCTCTTCTGGACAGAGCTCGCAGGCTTTGGCCAGCGTCATGCGGGCGCTGTGTGAACGCTCCAGGAAGTAGCCGTTGGAGGTCTCGTTGCTCTGGACCGGAGGAGACCAGTTGTTGTAGGTGTACTGGGGGGTTCCGGTGTACGGCCTCCGCTCCAGCTCGTCCCCCAGCCACTCCACCGCCCACGTCCACTTCCGCTTCAGGTCCCCGTTACTCTGCACACAACCGGCGTTCAGGTCAGTGTTCAGGTCAGCGTTCAGGTCAGCGTTCAGGTCAGCGTTCAGGTCAGTGTTCAGGTCAGTGTTCAGGTCAACGTTCAGGTCAGTGTTCAGGTCAGTGTTCAGGTCAACGTTCAGGTCAGCGTTCAGGTCAGCGTTCAGGTCAGCGTTCAGGTCAGCGTTCAGGTCAGCGTTCAGGTCAGCGTTCAGGTCAGTGTTCAGGTCAGCGTTCAGGTCAGTGTTCAGGTCAGCGTTCAGGTCAGCGTTCAGGTCAACGTTCAGGTCAACGTTCAGGTCAACGTTCAGGTCAGTGTTCAGGTCAGTGTTCAGGTCAACGTTCAGGTCAGTGTTCAGGTCAGTGTTCAGGTCAACGTTCAGGTCAGCGTTCAGGGGGGGGGGCTCAGGGTCTTTGGGGGCGGCAGAGTCTTTGGGGGGGTCAGTACCTTCAGGATCTGGTGGGGGGGGTCATGGTTTTTAGAGGGGGGGGTCAGTACCTGCAGGATCTGGTGGGGGGGTCAGGGTCTTTGGGGGGTCAGTACCTGCAGGATCTGGTAGGCCACGCTGCAGTTGCTGAACAGCGCCACCATGCACTTGATGCACTGGTAGGCTCGTTTCTGGTAGTGGTTCTTGGAGCGCTGGATGGTGTCGAACAGCCCGTCCCGGTCGTCGGGGATTCCCTTCAGGACGTTGTGGATCCTGTTCAGGGACAAGAGGAGAACTCACTAGGGCTGCAAACATTCCTCCACGTTGTCCACAAAAATCCATAAATTGTCGACAATGAATTCCATTGTCTACAATTGTCGCCAGACGGGTTTTTCCAACAGAGTGAGGCATCTCACTTCAATACAATCTCTGCTGAGAGTCGTCATGTACGATAGTGTCTCTGCTGCTGCGGGTAATGAAACTTCAAAAGTTTGGAACCATTTTAGCCTCGATACGGAGAATAAAAAGATGACTTGCAAGGTTTGTAAAGCCGACCTGCTTATCACGGGAGCACGTCGGTAATGCACGAGCATTTGAAGAGAAAGCACGTCGGAGTGTTGAACGAAACGGACTTGCCTTGGTAAGATATTAAGCCTATTTTCATTTGTTAAATCAATTTGCTTCATTCGTTAACTTTGTTTATTTCATGTTATTTATTAGTGTTATTTGAGCCACTCACAGCTACTCTCGTTGCTATAACCTCAATTATAATTGATGCTGAGTGAAAGGTGAAACAGCTTGTGATGACAATGATGGATTTGCATCTAACTTTCAGTCAGGTGACCTATGAACTGTCAATCATCCATCAAACTCCACAATTATCATGTTAACATTAAATCAGATAGATTTGTAGGACATTTCTCTTGCGGGACAGGAGAAGACACTAAATCAATGCATCTCTATTATTGTGCGCCGTGCGGGCATGAATTCTCAGAGTTCTGCAGATGCGGGCAGGAGCAGGATGAAGAAAACAGTCCCGCTATATCAGGGCTCTAGTGCATCTTTCTTGTGTTTATTAAATTTCCACATAATTAAACCAACCCCCCCCCCCCCCAAGCAGCCGAGGGCCGGCAGCTACCTGTGTGTCTGCCAGGAGTCCTCGATCAGCAGGATCTGCAACAGCAGGTCCAGGTAAGGCCTCAGCTCGTAGGTGTAGGAGTACGCCACCTGGGGACAGACCTGCATGAGTCACCTGAGGCCCCTGAGGTCCCGGGGCCCCCCAGGGTCCACCGCCCCCCCCGTTACCTGCCACAGCAGCTCGCTCAGCACCGTGGAGGAGAACTGCGGGTTCTCCCAGCAGCAGAAGCGCAGCAGCTTCACCGTCTCCTCCGAGTTGCTGCAGTCCTCGATGATCTTCTTCACGTAGCTCGTCCTCACAAACAGGATCTCGGCCACGAGCTGCTGCACCGCCATCACCGCCGCCGTCAGGTTGGTGTCGCCGTACGGGTTTGGGAGGGGGGGGTTTCCTGCAGACGGCACAGGGACGTCAGCACGGCCCCCTCCACGTCAACTCAGTATATCCATATACAACATATCTATATCCATAATATACATGTACATATCTACAGGACTGTCTCAGAAAATTAGAATATAGGGATGAAGTTCTTTATTTTCTGTAATGCAATTCAAAAAACAAAAATGTCATCCATTCTGGATTCATTACAAATCAACTGAAATATTGCAAGCCTTTTATCATTTTAATATTGCTGATTATGGCTTACAGTTTAAGATTAAGATTCCCAGAATATTCTAATTCTTTGAGATAGGATATTTGAGTTTTCTTAAGCTGAAAGCCATGATCAGCAATATTAAAATAATAAAAGGCTTGCAATATTTCAGTTGATTTGTAATGAATCCAGAATGGATGACATTTTTGTTTTTGTAATTGCATTACAGAAAATCACAAAATTCAAATTTTCTCAGACAGTCCTGTACATACCTACATACAACATATCTATATCCATAATATACATCTAGATATCTACATATATTAATAAATGTTCATATCATATCATTCAGGGTGCTCCTACCGTTGATGGAGGACTGCATGCGCGAGGCTACGTCGCAGCAGCGCACCAGCTGCGAAACCACGGTGTAGAGCTTGCCCAGCTCGGCGTACTGGTACTTGATGGGGGGGCCGGGCCCCTCGTCCAGGGCCACCAGCATGAACGTGGCCGGGACGTTCAGCTTCAGCAGCTGCGTCTTTTCCGCCAGGCCTGGGGAGCAGAGGTCAGAGGTCAGAGGTCGGAGCAGAGTCAAGGAAAACTAGGACTAAATATCGTCGTCAACGAAGCTTTATCACCTGAGGAAAACCAGACGCAACGAAAATGCTGGTCATGTGACAATAACAATAACTAGAAAATGTCCTCACAGAAATTTCGAGAGTGCCACGGCGGGCTGCTGCACACCACACACAACTCTCTGTGTCAAACCATTCAAAAGTTATCGGACTATCACATATCGACCAATCAGAAGAAGGGGCGGGGCTAATTTGCACCAATGAAGGTCAAGGACTCAATACCGAGTCCAATGACACCACCCACGACTCTTTATGTCAAACCATTCAAAGGTTATAGCATTTGCTGTGGGTTATTTACTGTGTGTGTGTGGGGGGGGGGGGGGGGGGTATTTAATATATATATATATATATATATATATATATATATATATACATATACATACACACACACACACACACACACACACACACACACACATATATATACACCATGAACCGGTTCCCAGCAGGACTGGGGATCGGCTAAGGTCAAAACGTCAGGGTTCAGATTTCTCCATTTTACAGGTTAAAGTATATGAAGTCTTTAGTGACTGAGTCATGTGACCAGTTCTGGCTGAGGCAATGACTCAGCAGCTGAGCTCTGGTTGCCCCGGCAACAAGAACCTCCACTTAGAACCTTCCGGTTTGGCTGTGAGAAAACCCCAGATTTTGGCTTCTGATAAGGTCTTAAATAACTCTGATTTGTGAGAAAACCGTAGCTCGTAGCCAAAAAACGAAAACATCTTGAGAGACACAGAACCCGGCAGATTCTGACAATCTTAATTTTATTCAGATATTCCTTAAAATGAGTGAGTTAGCTCAGTGCGAAGACAGAGTGAGATTCTTTTGAAGAAAACGTTTGATTACATTACAGCCAATGGAGACTGAGACAGTTATTGGTGCCGCTCTAGCCCTCCCTGTTTAAATTTTGTGCATACCCCGCCTGTCAAAGTCACATTTTATGAATCCCAACACCTATGTCTACATTCTGACCAAAGATTATTGGTCTCCTTTTTACGGTTTGGCCCTGAGCTCGAGTTACAAATAAAAATTCAGGTTATTTTTTTTACTGTTTCTCGCACTCTAGCGACCGACACCCGCACTCTAGATTTGATAAAAAAAAGTGATTTCCAGTCCTCGCTTGAGTGCTCATATCTTGAAAAGTGTACATTTTAGGAAAAAACTGTTTGGTGTTTTCGAGAGAAGAGAGGTTTTCCTCCGTTTTGAAGTTCGAATGACATTTCTTCGTGCAGGTGTGAGAAAGTTAGGTGACTCAGAAAAAAGGTGAATTTTGGCTTTTTTTTTTTTACCTTTTCCCATCCAATTTGAATTGATTTTTTTGGCCGTTTTTTTGGGAATAACTTTGGGAGAAATGGGAATTTCAACACCAAAAGTCATAGCACACTATTCCCGATCGAGCCGCACGTTTTTGATATATGATGCGCCTGGTTCCTTTGAAATCTGTAGGAGTAGCGAACCGAAATCTGGCTGGAAAATGAAAAAAAATAAACGCGCAGGATAACAATAGTACCTCTGGCGCAGCCGTGGCACTGATGAGCAGACTAGAAGTGAAGCAGGTTAACTTACCCAGGTTTGCGTACATGACGAACAGGTTGAAGTATTGCTGCAGGTGCCGGCCGTGTTCAGACACTTCTCTCCGCAGCAGGTTCAGCACGGCCCTTAGTAGGTGGTCACTCAGACTCAGGTTATCAGGGCCCTGGAAGAGAGGAGAGTTAGGGGGGGGGGCGGACCACCTGGACCCCCCAGACCCGCGGACCAGACCCCCCGGACCAGACCCCCCCCGACCCCCCCAGACCAGACCCCCAGGACCCCCCAGACCCTCCCAAACCCCCCAGACCAGCCCGCCCCAGGACACCCACCTGCGTGGAGGGCCCCGGCGAGGCGGTGGGGGGAGGGCAGGGCCCGTCCTGCAGGGAGAAGTGAGCGATGAAGACGATGAGCTTGGCGAAGGCTCCGCGGACCTCGGCGCTGGGACATTCCAGCAGGTACTCGGAGAACCGGGCCGGGGACGAGAACAGCACGTGGTGGGAGAACCAGAACCGCACGTTCTTACTGTGTCTCAGCAGGATGCAGAGGCCGTCGTACCTGGGAGGAGAGGTAGAGGGGGGGTTAGAGGGGGGGTCGTACCTGGGGGGAGAGGGGAGGGGGGGTTAGAGGGGGGGTCGTACCTGGGGGGAGAGGGGAGGGGGGGTTAGAGGGGGGGGACACACCTGACCAGGTGGTAGGAATTTACCTGTAAGGAGGGGGGGTGGACAAGAACTTACCAGTCGCTGGCCAGGGGAGGGGAGGGGTTACCAGGGGGGACAGGTAGGGGGGACACACAACTTACCAGTCGCTGGCCGGGCCTCTCACCACCTTCTTGGTGTGGAACCCGGTGCTGAACAGGAACCGGGCTGCCAGCTGAGCACTGATCATGGCGATCTCCTCGGCCTCGGGGAGGAGGTGGTCCTGACCTGGAGACAGGGGGGGGTGAGACCTGGACCTGGACCTGGACCCAGTACACTCAGACCAGGACCCAGACAGAACCAGACCCAGCTAGACCCAGATTCAGAAATAACTTAATTATACAACTAAATCTCAGTTATTTGACACAAACAAGGCACTTTTACACCGGTGTGAAATTCAATGTGGCTAAGGTGGAACAGTCCAGTCCTGTAGTCCCCCCTCTAGGACCTGGTGACCCAGGAGTCACCCAAGGGATAAGCAGGAGTCACCCAGGAGTCACCCAGGGGTCACCCAGGAGTCACCCAGGGGTCACCCAGGGGTCACCCAGGGGTCACCCAGGAGTCACCCAGGAGTCACCCAGGAGTCACCCAGGAGTCACCCAGGGGTCACCCAGGGGTCACCCAGGGGATAACCAGGAGTCACCCAGGGGATAACCAGGAGTCACCCAGGAGTCACCCAGGAGTCACCCAGGAGTCACCCAGGGGTCACCCAGGGGTCACCCAGGAGTCACCCAGGGGTCACCCAGGGGTCACCCAGGAGTCACCCAGGGGTCACCCAGGAGTCACCCAGGGGTCACCCAGGAGTCACCCAGGGGTCACCCAGGGGATAACCAGGAGTCACCCAGGGGTCACCCAGGGGTCACCCAGGAGTCACCCAGGAGTCACCCAGGGGTCACCCAGGAGTCACCCAGGGGTCACCCAGGGGTCACCCAGGGGTCACCCAGGAGTCACCCAGGAGTCACCCAGGAGTCACCCAGGGGTCACCCAGGGGTCACCCAGGGGATAACCAGGAGTCACCCAGGAGTCACCCAGGGGTCACCCAGGGGTCACCCAGGAGTCACCCAGGAGTCACCCAGGAGTCACCCAGGGGTCACCCAGGAGTCACCCAGGGGATAACCAGGAGTCACCCAGGAGTCACCCAGGGGTCACCCAGGGGTCACCCAGGAGTCACCCAGGGGTCACCCAGGAGTCACCCAGGGGTCACCCAGGAGTCACCCAGGAGTCACCCAGGGGATAACCAGGAGTCACCCAGGAGTCACCCAGGAGTCACCCAGGAGTCACCCAGGAGTCACCCAGGGGTCACCCAGGGGTCACCCAGGGGATAACCAGGAGTCACCCAGGGGTCACCCAGGAGTCACCCAGGGGATAACCAGGAGTCACCCAGGAGTCACCCAGGAGTCACCCAGGAGTCACCCAGGGGATAACCAGGAGTCACCCAGGAGTCACCCAGGAGTCACCCAGGAGTCACCCAGGAGTCACCCAGGAGTCACCCAGGGGTCACCCAGGAGTCACCCAGGGGTCACCCAGGGGTCACCCAGGAGTCACCCAGGGGTCACCCAGGGGTCACCCAGGAGTCACCCAGGAGTCACCCAGGGGATAACCAGGAGTCACCCAGGGGTCACCCAGGAGTCACCCAGGAGTCACCCAGGGGTCACCCAGGAGTCACCCAGGGGTCACCCAGGAGTCACCCAGGAGTCACCCAGGGGATAACCAGGAGTCACCCAGGAGTCACCCAGGAGTCACCCAGGGGTCACCCAGGAGTCACCCAGGGGATAACCAGGAGTCACCCAGGAGTCACCCAGGAGTCACCCAGGGGATAACCAGGAGTCACCCAGGAGTCACCCAGGAGTCACCCAGGAGTCACCCAGGGGTCACCCAGGGGTCACCCAGGGGATAACCAGGAGTCACCCAGGGGTCACCCAGGAGTCACCCAGGGGATAACCAGGAGTCACCCAGGAGTCACCCAGGAGTCACCCAGGAGTCACCCAGGGGTCACCCAGGAGTCACCCAGGAGTCACCCAGGGGTCACCCAGGAGTCACCCAGGGGTCACCCAGGAGTCACCCAGGAGTCACCCAGGGGATAACCAGGAGTCACCCAGGGGTCACCCAGGAGTCACCCAGGAGTCACCCAGGGGTCACCCAGGAGTCACCCAGGGGTCACCCAGGAGTCACCCAGGAGTCACCCAGGGGATAACCAGGAGTCACCCAGGGGTCACCCAGGAGTCACCCAGGAGTCACCCAGGAGTCACCCAGGAGTCACCCAGGGGTCACCCAGGAGTCACCCAGGGGTCACCCAGGAGTCACCCAGGAGTCACCCAGGGGTCACCCAGGGGATAACCAGGAGTCACCCAGGAGTCACCCAGGAGTCACCCAGGAGTCACCCAGGGGTCACCCAGGAGTCACCCAGGAGTCACCCAGGGGTCACCCAGGGGATAACCAGGAGTCACCCAGGAGTCACCCAGGAGTCACCCAGGGGATAACCAGGAGTCACCCAGGAGTCACCCAGGAGTCACCCAGGAGTCACCCAGGGGTCACCCAGGAGTCACCCAGGGGTCACCCAGGGGATAACCAGGAGTCACCCAGGAGTCACCCAGGAGTCACCCAGGGGATAACCAGGAGTCACCCAGGAGTCACCCAGGAGTCACCCAGGAGTCACCCAGGGGTCACCCAGGGGTCACCCAGGGGATAACCAGGAGTCACCCAGGGGTCACCCAGGAGTCACCCAGGAGTCACCCAGGAGTCACCCAGGAGTCACCCAGGAGATAACCAGGAGTCACCCAGGAGTCACCCAGGGGTCACCCAGGGGTCACCCAGGAGTCACCCAGGGGTCACCCAGGAGTCACCCAGGAGTCACCCAGGGGTCACCCAGGAGTCACCCAGGGGTCACCCAGGAGTCACCCAGGAGTCACCCAGGAGTCACCCAGGGGATAACCAGGAGTCACCCAGGGGATAACCAGGAGTCACCCAGGAGTCACCCAGGGGTCACCCAGGGGTCACCCAGGAGTCACCCAGGAGTCACCCAGGGGATAACCAGGAGTCACCCAGGAGTCACCCAGGGGTCACCCAGGGGTCACCCAGGAGTCACCCAGGAGTCACCCAGGGGTCACCCAGGAGTCACCCAGGAGTCACCCAGGGGATAACCAGGAGTCACCCAGGAGTCACCCAGGAGTCACCCAGGGGTCACCCAGGAGTCACCCAGGAGTCACCCAGGAGTCACCCAGGGGTCACCCAGGGGTCACCCAGGAGTCACCCAGGGGTCACCCAGGAGTCACCCAGGAGTCCATGACTAGCAGCAGCGGCACTGCCCCGTTACTGCCCCCCACCACCACGCCCGGCGTGCAGATGTGCAGACGGAGGCTCGTACCTGGAGGAGGGTTTAAATAGACACTGTTACCCCCCCCCCCCCCGCCCCGTTACCCCCCCCAGACGGAGGCTCGTACCTGGAGGAGGGTTTAAATAAACACTGTTACCCCCCCCTCACCGCCCCGTTACCCCCCCAGACGGAGGCTCGTACCTGGAGGAGGGTTTAAATAGACACTGTTACCCCCCCACCGCCCCGTTACCCCCCCAGACGGAGGCTCGTACCTGGAGGAGGGTTTAAATAGACACTGTTACAGGTCAGCAGTTTCTTTATGAACTGGAAATATTCCAGGCTGTATTGCATTCGGTTGTGCATGAATTGGACGTTCTGCTTGCGGACGCTGCACTCGATGACCGTGGGCATCTTGACCTGGTGCGGCTTGCTGGTCGAGATGGTCAGGTCCGAGATGTACTTGACCAGTTCGCTGTCCTTGTCCAGGGAGTCCATGCGCTCGTAGAACAGGATGTAAGCGTTCCACCAGCGCTTCTGCCGCCGGTACGACATCCTCTTCATCATGTGGTCGAACACCTCGCCCATGTACTCCCCGCCGAAGCACTGGTTCTTCATCTCCTCCTCGTCGTCCATCTTGCACTCCGTCACGTCCCCGTCGTCGAACTTGTACCAGCGGTTCTTCTCCCCGTCGCCGCCGTTCCTCTGGATGATGTAGGAGTAGTAGTGTCCGCCGCTGGCCTGGCCCGAGTGCACCAGCACGCCCACCAGCCGGTACTTGGAGCTGCCGGGCGGCGACGGCTCCGACGGCTCGTTCTGCTGGATCACCTGGTTCTCCGGGTTCACGTCGTCGCCCTCCAGCTTGGCCACGCCGGCCACCGTGTAGGGCTCCATGTCCAGCTCCCGCGGGAACTCAAAGTAGTCGTTGAACTTGATGGCGCACTCGCGCTCCCAGTCGTAGTCGAAGCGCTTCAGCTGGATGGCCAGGACGGGCGGCAGCTTCTTGATCAGCAGCCGCTTCACCGTGTCCACCTGGGGGGGAAGGCAGCGTCAGCACCTCAAACACCAAGCTGCTGCCTCTCAAACCTCCACCAGGAAGCTTGTTTGGAGGTAGATTTATTTCTTAATTATTCAATCAAACAATATATATATTTATTTTTTTTTACCTTGTCTGCACATAATGGTTAATACCCCCCCCAGGATCCCCCTCACCTTCTTATTGCACTTCTCACAGTGGTAGGCGTTGGCCCCCTCCAGCAGGTCCCCCTTCACGTACTGCTCCATGGAGTCCAGCAGGTTCTGGTGGTTCCTGATGTCCACGTTGAGGGTGGTGAACGACTCCTCGCACTCATACCTGAAACACAGCCGATATTACCCAGAGGAACCCACAAACACAGCCGATATTACCCAGAGGAACCAACAGGGGAGCTTGTGAGGTTAATTAACCTTTAAACTAGTTTTTGTCCTTCCGAAGCTGTCACATGCTTTGTTAACAGATGTTACAACAGCCACTTCCTGATCTACTCAGGGTTTTGGACTGTTCTGGTGACGTCTGTCTACTGTAGTGTCATGATTTCAATCACAGTACTCCCAAATCACCAGTACTCCCAAAAAACCTGTTCCCCCTGGTGGCTAAATTGAGCCATGGGGAGTCCCATGTCTCAAAAAGGAGGGAGGCAGGGTATAATACACAAAGTATTCAAGTATTCAAATACCTACTTAAAATTTTTTTGTCACACCCTTTGGGGTAGTGCATGGTCACCCGTTCCAGCTCCTTCTATGGGAAGGGGAACCATGGCAAGAGAAAGCCGAAGAGATCCACTCTCGATGTGGATGAGTAAATTGTTTGCTGAAAAGATGTTCAAAGGTCTTGTAAGCTGCCGCTTTCTCCTCTCTCTCCTAAGCAGGAATTGCTGAAACCAGGTGACCAGATCCTGATTTGAGTGGTGAAACGAAAATCGTGGTCCAGATTGCGACCCCGAATGCAGTAAAGGTGGCTGAACGATCTACGTGGGTTCACCAGTCACAGTGCAAGCTAGTAGGAAACTTTCCGGACCCTGAGTAGGCCGGAAGTCGGACGGTATCAAAACCTTTGTCCGCTGAAGAACTCATCTGACGCCTACTCACCAGCCACGGGCCTGAAGAAGATGACTAGCCCAAACTGACTGGCTACAACAAGCTGGAGAGGAGTCCGAGAGATGGAAGAAACTTTTCCACTAATGAGTCATGCTGACATGTTAGGAATTGTTCCTCAAACTCTTTACTTACATTGTTGTTGTAATTTAGGAACACTGCTGTACGTTCATAAACTGGTGCTGGTAATGTTACCAAAGCTATAGCCGAATTACGTCAGTTGTCAGAAGACAGACGCTCAGCAGGCACCACTTTTTGGTCCTGGCTGACTTATGCCCCCTGGACTGACATAATGACTAAAATTATGATTCTGATTATTACCGTCCTTGTACTGTTCTGTGTTTTCATTACCTGTAACCTTCCGTGTCTAAGTGCAATGGTCCAAAGAACCATCCAAACTTCCTTAGTCCAGTATTCTGAAGTCTATTACCGACAACTCCAACGAACCCTAACTGATGACAAGGATGTTTATGATGACACTGGATTGTAGACTGTTTCATTTTGTTTACTGTGAAATGTTTTAAGCTTGTATGTGTCTTGACCATGAGTAATCGCTTACTACGAGGGTTGGAGAGGAATTTCGCCCCATATAGCCAGGGTTTTCGCCTCTCCCTTAATATAATTACTCGTTAAGTGTGTTATGAGCTCCCCTTCCTATTTTTTAAATGTTTGACCTTAATGTTTGATGCTACTATTCTAAGCCTAATGGATGGATATTAGTTGAAGTTTCAAAAGGACAACAGGAGGGAATTGTGAGGTTAATTAACCTTTAAACTTGTTTTTGTCCATCCGAAGCTGTCACATGCTTTGTTAACAGATGTCAGAACAGCCACTTCCTGATCTACTCAGGGTTTTGGACTGTTCTGGTGACGTCTATCTACTGTAGTGTCATGATTTCAATCACACGTTATCACTTCCGCCCATTGTCTACTGTTCACTGTCCTTACTTGGTTAGTTCCTGTCAAGTTTCTCAATAAAACCATCATGCAGGAGGAGAATACTTTGGGAAGCATTTGCTGTCGGGGGCTCTCACAGAGAGCCCCTGACCCCCTGTTGCTCTCCCCCTTCTGCAGAAGTGCGTTAAAACCATTCCAAGGCCGTCTCTGTTGTCTTTCCTTGTTACAAACTTATGTAATGTTGATTTAGACCAAACAAGCTCTAAAAAAGACAGAATCAAGTTTAACTTGTCCAACTTCAGGTTTATTAGGAACAACCCAACTCCTGAGACAGGAAAATTAGATTTTGATACCATGATCGTCCTACTGCAGAACAAGCTGGGCAACCGCCTGGAGGACAACACTAAAACAAGTTGAAATAGTCTACAAACAAGCCCTGAAAGTATTGGATAAAAAACCCCAAACATACCATCACTGTCAGATATTAAAAAAGCATGAGCACTTAAACTGGGACAACATTGTAAAATATAATGACGCTATTTTGATCTCTAAAATCTTTCATGGCCAGGCACCACCCCCTCTACAAGAATCTGGGAAAAGAAATTACAGAACAGATGAACCAGAGGTGGAGTTAGAGGAGACTGGATAGTTCCTTTTAGAAAAAGTGCTTTTAGTCGAGCCACTTTTTGGGTTGGTGCCTCTCACTCCTGGAATGCAACACCAAGCAGGATACGTGAACATACTGCTTTTAAATGCTGCTAAATCTATTTTGCTACTATGTATGTTTTATGTTTGTTCCCTTGTTTGATTGTATTGTTTGACTGAATTGTTTTGATGTTTTCTGTGGGGACTGTGGGTGGAAACTAGCATTTCTGCTAAAATCTGGTGTAATATGCATTGTCCCATCTAAATAAACTGTGCTCTCTCCCCTGGGGGGGGCGGCTCACCTGTGGGGGCAGCCCTGGCAGATCTTCTGGTCGGCGAAGGATCCCCCCAGCACCTTGCTGAGCATGGCCGGGTGTCCCAGGGCCTTCAGGGCCTCGTCCAGACTGTCCACCAGGGAGTTGAAGAACTCCAGGGCGTCGTGCTGCTCCCTCAGGTTCACCGGCTCCCCCCACAACCTGCAGAGAGGACATGGTGGACATGGTGACCCCAGTGACCCCTCGGTGACCCCCCGGTGACCCCCCGGTGACACCCCGGTGACCCCTCGTGACTAGGGATGGGAATTGATAAGATTTTTCCAATTCCAATTCCGTTTTCAATTCTGTTGAACGATTCGATTCTTTATCGATTCTCATTTGGAAAAAAGGAGAACAAACAGGTCGATGAGCATCAACTTTGTTTTATATCTTTGAAACAAAACAATACCAGTGAGGTGTTAAGACGCCCCCATCCTTGGGCTCCTCCATGGTGCCTGGGGGGCCCCACAAAATTATTTGTAATATAAAATATGTTTTTAATATAAAATAATAATAAAATAAATATTCTTCTGTAGAAATTAACTAAATACAACAAATTATTCTGTGGCAATTACACAAGAATGTCCAGTAACATGTTCAACACCACAAACTCAGTCACTGCTGGTGACATTCATCTATTCTGGCCTGATACTCTTCCCTGCCTTGATGAAAGGAGAAGCTAGCGGTAGAAGCTAGCGGTAGAAGCTAGCGGTAGAAGCTCTTTAACTTCTCCATAGATGAGCTGACGAGCTGCAGCTGTGTCAAGAGTGCATCCTTTTTGGTAAAAAGTAACCAAACCTTCGAGCGTTTATACCGCTTTGTCGCCATGTTTTCCTGCGTGACGTCATTCGCACCCACTGGAATCGATAAGGGAATCGTTTGCAAAAAAGGCAAACAATTTCAAGGAATTGAAACACCGGGAACCGGAATCTCAAAAAGAACGGGTTCTGGATTCCCACCCCTACCGGTGACCCCTCGGTGACCCCCCACCCACGACCTGGACCCCCCCACCCACGACCCGGCCCCGGCCGTACCTGAACTGCTTCCAGAACCCCCGGGGGACGTAGTACTGCAGCCGGGACGCGGCCAGGTGTCCGAAGATGACCTGCAGGTGGCGCAGCACCCCGATGTTGTACTCCTTCCTGTCCTCCGACTTCCCCGACGGCTTGTCCTCGAACTGGTGGTGGTAGGAGAACACGTCGTCCCGGGGGTCCACGTTGCTCTGCAGACGGGAGAATACGGGGGGACACGGGGGGAGACGGGGGACACACGGGGGATACGGGAGAATACGGGGGTTTGGTTAGTCTTTAACGGTAGTATTTCTATTTCAGATTCAGACGACTTTATTAATCCCTGTGAGGTTAATCAACCCTTTGAATTAAGTTGTCATTATGAAACTATCAGAATCAAGTCAGCTTTGGAGAACTGACTGTTTCCACATGCTATTACATGCAGATCACAGGCCACTTCCTGAGTTTTTGTCAGGTGGGTCGACTGACAGCCGTCTCATTGTCTTTAAGGGTTAGTTGGACCATCTGATGACACAAGACCCCATGAAGGTTGGCCTGGTGACTTCCGGTTTGTAAAAGGCCCAGTGTCTTTAGACGCATCTGTGCAAAACCTCACAGAGTTCTCGTTTGTCCAGAAGGGGCCCCATTTGACCCCTTTGACCTTTTGTGTTTTTTTAAAGCTTAAGTTTCACATGTCACATGTGTGGCTTCTTAAACCTCGATGTGTGACCATCTGTTTTCGTCCACTGTCCATCATCTATACACTGACAGTCCGTATATGGTAATTTCCTGTTTCCAGTTTTCTCAATAAAAGCGTCAAGAGGATTTTGGGAGAAGACCTGACGAGTTCTCAGAGGAGGGCCGTGTTGCTGCAAGCTCCTCAGACTTCTCCCCAAAGCTTCTGCAGAAGACCTAATAATCATTTCACAGTCTCTGTGTCTTTCCTTGATTTAGGAACCTAACAATCCCTTTGGGTGGTTCCCTCGGTGAAATTGACATCTTCATCTCACTCACTCAGCTGTGTCATATACAAATCAAACACCCATATAAAAGATACAAAAATAAATTAACTAAAAATAAAAATAGAAATAAAAAATAAAAATAAAAAGTGCAGTGCCATAAAATAGAATATTTGTCATTATAACTTTTATTTTCTGCCCCCCCAGATACCTGCCCCTGTACCTGCCCCCCCCCAGACCCCTGGTACCTCGTTCTCCTGCTTCTCGTCCCCAGACATGTCATCCCCCCCCCCCAGATACCTGCCCCCCCCCCCCCCCCCCCCCCCCCCCCCCCAGGCCCCTGGTACCTCGTTCTCCTGCTTCTCGTCCCCAGACATGTCGTCGTCCACGTCCGTCCCCGTCCCCTCGATGGCCAGGATCCCGTTCCGGATGGGGGGGATCATGTAGAGCTGCTGGATCACAGAGTTCATGTAGCACGTGGCCCCCGCGTTCTTCAGCCCCACGAAGCCCTTGGTGGGCCGGGGCCCCACCGGGGGCAGGTACTCCCACTCCGTCAGCGCCTCGCAGCCTGGGAGGGGGGGGAAACAACCTTAGACCTGGAGGACCTGGACCCGGAACACCGGGGGGACCTGGAGGACCCACCGGACCCGGACCACCCGGGGGACCACCCGGGGGACCACCCGGGGGACCCGGTGCTAGTGCTGGGCGGTATACCGGTTCATACTGAATACCGGTGTTTATTTTTCTTATGATATGAATGTTTCATACACCGTAATACCGGTGAGTATGTACAGTAGCGTACACAACGTTGGGAACGTAGCGCTACGCTAGCGCCGCTGGACACTGTTTGTGAGAGGACTGTTTAGCAGCAGTGATGCACAGATTGTTCTGTAACCCAAATTGTTCGGCCGAAAATGGCAAAAAAACCACTTTGGGTGTTCGGTGGAATAAGTGGGAAAAAACCGAACAATTAATAACGGCGTTGTAAAATAAGGAAATAGACTGGCCGTCCCGTAACGGTTGCACCACAAACATAAATCGTTGGCCAACCAAAAAGTAACCCCATAAGAATTTTACCAACATTCACCAGGAGGTGGAACCAAAACAACATAATGCTGGAAATTAAAACATGTTCAGTTTTTTATGTTCAATAAATATTTTCTACCTTGTAATTTTTTTCTTTGAAAGCCATGCCTAAATCAAATTTATTTGATTTATGCATCCTCATGACAGTAAAATAGGCCATTCTAAGCCGATTTACTGCAGCAATTCCTTTCCAAATCATTAGAAAATGTGGTTAACACCCAGTTGTGCATGAAAAAAAAAATACCGTGATATAAATTTTTGGTCATACCGCCCAGCACTACCCGGGGGACCTGGACCCACCGGACCACCTGGGGGACCGGTCCGTCACACGTCCTGAATCCTTGAATCACCTGAACGTTGCACCGACTGCATCTGCTATTTAAACTGCTTCTCTTTTTATTGTCTCCAATCAGACTGCATATATTCTTTATTAGTGGTGGGGAATAAAATCGATATTGCAATATATTGTTGTACTCTCTGTCGCAATAAATAATGGATAAACTGACGTCAAATATGGATATTTTATTACAACACACATAATGGATTTAGGCGGTTGTCCCCGCACTATTGTTCATGCACTTTAATGTGTCCAACAGTGTTTACATTTACAGACTAGCAGCAGAGAGGAAATATACAAATTACTTTCTTTGTACGTTGTAGGACGTTTTGGCATTTAATAAATGCATAACTACAGACGTTTTCCTTTTTATGGGTATTTTTTCTTTTTCAGTCACAAATATCGTGATATATCAATGAAATTTCTTAAAATATATGGAATATGGTAGATAACGTGTATGGTGATATTATCGTTATCGTGGGCCACGAATCGCCACAGTATTGAATCGTGAGTTACCGTATCGTCCCACCCGTATTCTTTATAGTATATATTCTCATGTTTTTAGTCTCGGCATAATTTACTTCTTCAGTGTATTGTTCATATCTTCCATACTGTTTATATCCTTTCATAGTTTGTCACAGTTTACAAAACTGCTGCTCCCTTTGCACACACTCATTATTTTATACCACTAGATTCCTCACGTTCTGCTTCTTTGCACTTCTGGTTAGATGCTAGCTGCACTTCGTTGTCTCTGTACGTGTTTAGCGTATTGGCCCGAATATAAGACGTGTTTGTTACATTGAAATCAGACTGAAAAAGTGGGGGTCGTCTTCCATTCGGGGTCTAGACATTATACCATCACATCGCTAGATGGCGCCAGATATCTTTAAATGCTGAACTTAACTCCCCAGGCCAAAGCCAACCCCTGACACCAATAATAAAAATGAAAAATAGCAGTAAGAAAGAAAAGAGAAGAAAATAAGAGAAGAGATAACAGAAAATGTAGAAACGTAGTTTCTCCAATCTGTAGAAAAGTGTGTGGAAGTTCGGCAGGTGAACCGGCAGCTGAGTTAGTTATGATACAAACTTCAACATGATGGTTGGAATGAGGCAAAATAACAGGCTTTTTCTCTCCAATATATTGTTATAATCATTTGTTTCAGATGTACTGTAATTATTTTATGTATAAAAATTGAATTTGGGTGTTCAAAAAGTCTACTTTCAAGCTTGTCTTGAAAAACAGGGTCGTCTTATAATCAGGGTCGTCTTATATTCGGGCCAATACGGTACTGTGACAATAAAGTTGAATGTAATTTAATGGCGCTTTTCCACTAGCACCTACTCAGCGCGACTCGACCCCG
Organism: Cololabis saira; assembly: GCF_033807715.1. NCBI lineage: Eukaryota > Metazoa > Chordata > Actinopteri > Beloniformes > Belonidae > Cololabis > Cololabis saira. Next base: position 50,813,136 of record NC_084592.1, read on the forward strand.
TCTTGTTCTTCTCCACTAGGGGTGGAGGCGGGTGGAGGCGTGCAGAGTAGATACTTTTCTGTTTCTATTCTGCCGAGGTTCTAAGCGGCTGAGTCGGCCCTGGATCTGACGTCATCACAATACACGCCACCGATTGGTCGGTACATGTGTCCACCCACCTAGGTAGTACATGTGTGTCACCTAGGTAGTACATGTGTGTCACCTAGGTAGTACATGTGGGTCACCTAGGTAGTACATGTGTGTCACCTAGGTAGTACATGTGTGTCACCTAGGTAGTACATGTGGGTCACCTAGGTAGTACATGTGTGTCACCTAGGTAGTACATGTGGGTCAGTGTGTCACCTAGGTAGTACATGTGTGTCACCTAGGTAGTACATGTGGGTCACCTAGGTAGTACATGTGGGTCACCTAGGTAGTACATGTGGGTCAGTGTGTCACCTAGGTAGTACATGTGGGTCAGTGTGTCACCTAGGTAGTACATGTGTGTCACCTAGGTAGTACATGTGGGTCAGCGTGTCACCTAGGTAGTACATGTGGGTCAGTGTGTCACCTAGGTAGTACATGTGGGTCACCTAGGTAGTACATGTGGGTCAGTGTGTCACCTAGGTAGTACATGTGGGTCAGCGTGTCCACCCACCTAGGTAGTACATGTGGGTCAGCGTGTCACCTAGGTAGTACATGTGTGTCACCTAGGTAGTACATGTGGGTCAGTGTGTCACCTAGGTAGTACATGTGTGTCACCTAGGTAGTACATGTGGGTCAGTGTGTCACCTAGGTAGTACATGTGTGTCACCTAGGTAGTACATGTGGGTCAGTGTGTCACCTAGGTAGTACATGTGGGTCAGTGTGTCACCTAGGTAGTACATGTGGGTCAGTGTGTCACCTAGGTAGTACATGGTGGTCACCTAGGTAGTACATGTGTGTCACCTAGGTAGTACATGTGTGTCACCTAGGTAGTACATGTGGGTCACCTAGGTAGTACATGTGTGTCACCTAGGTAGTACATGTGTGTCACCTAGGTAGTACATGTGTGTCACCTAGGTAGTACATGTGTGTCACCTAGGTAGTACATGTGTGTCACCTAGGTAGTACATGTGTGTCACCTAGGTAGTACATGTGTGTCACCTAGGTAGTACATGTGTGTCACCTAGGTAGTACATGTGTGTCACCTAGGTAGTACATGTGGGTCACCTAGGTAGTACATGTGTGTCACCTAGGTAGTACATGTGTGTCACCTAGGTAGTACATGTGTGTCACCTAGGTAGTACATGTGTGTCACCTAGGTAGTACATGTGTGTCACCTAGGTAGTACATGTGGGTCAGTGTTTCCACCCACCTAGGTAGTACATGTGGGTCAGTGTTTCCACCCACCTAGGTAGTACATGTGGGTCAGCGTGTCACCTAGGTAGTACATGGTGGTCAGCAGCGTGTCCACCTACCTAGGTAGTACATGTCGGTCACCTAGGTAGTACATGTGGGTCAGCGTGTCACCTAGGTAGTACATGGTTGTCAGCAGTGTGTCCACCCACCTAGGTAGTACATGTGTGTCACCTAGGTAGTACATGTGTGTCACCTAGGTAGTACATGTGTGTCACCTAGGTAGTACATGTGTGTCACCTAGGTAGTACATGTGGGTCAGTGTTTCCACCCACCTAGGTAGTACATGTGGGTCAGTGTTTCCACCCACCTAGGTAGTACATGTGGGTCAGTGTTTCCACCCACCTAGGTAGTACATGTGGGTCAGTGTTTCCACCCACCTAGGTAGTACATGTGGGTCAGTGTTTCCACCCACCTAGGTAGTACATGTGGGTCAGCGTGTCACCTAGGTAGTACATGGTGGTCAGCAGCGTGTCCACCTACCTAGGTAGTACATGTCGGTCACCTAGGTAGTACATGTGGGTCAGCGTGTCACCTAGGTAGTACATGGTTGTCAGCAGTGTGTCCACCCACCTAGGTAGTACATGTGGGTCAGTGGGTCACCTAGGTAGTACATGTGGGTCAGTGGGTCACCTAGGTAGTACATGTGTGTCACCTAGGTAGTACATGTCGGTCAGCAGCGTGTCCACCCACCTAGGTAGTACATGTGGGTCAGCGTGTCACCTAGGTAGTACATGGTGGTCAGTGTTCCACCTAGGTAGTACATGGTGGTCAGCAGCGTGTCCACCTACCTAGGTAGTACATGTCGGTCAGCGTGTCCACGATCTGCTTCAGGTTGCGGACGCAGCCGACGGCCAGCGCCACCAGCAGCTCGAAGCCGGCGTTGATGGAGGCGGGGGCGCTGCACACGGGGATGGCCTGCTCCGCCGGGAACTCCCCGCTCTTCATGTACTGCAGGTACACGTTGGAGGCCGGGAAGATGAAGTCGTCGATCAGCTCCTGCACACAGAGGGGGGCAGTGATGTCACAGTGATGTCACAGTGATGTCACAGTGATGTCACAGTGATGTCATCAGCAGGACGGGGGGGCAGTGATGTCACAGTGATGTCATCAGCAGAGGGGGGGCAGTGATGTCACAGTGATGTCATCAGCAGAGGGGGGGCAGTGATGTCACAGTGATGTCATCAGCAGAGGGGGGGCAGTGATGTCACAGTGATGTCATCAGCAGAGGGGGGGCAGTGATGTCACAGTGATGTCATCAGCAGGACAGAGGGGGGGCAGTTAATATATGTAGATATATAGATGTAAATTATGGATATAGATATGTTATATGTAGGTGTGTATATGGATATATTGAGTTGTATTATACGTACAGTATTTGTATATCTATATCTCTATTAATATATACTGATTTATAGTTATATGTAGATATGTCGATATATAGATTTATAGTAATTTTTATGGATATAATTGGAGGTAAATATATGAACCAGTATATATATATATATATATCATATCTACTCTTATATAGTTATTCAACTATATTGTTATACCATTGCTGTCTATTGTTCTCTATTATATTGTAATATTATAGTAAAGTAATGATAATGTAATACTATGCATTATAATTACTTCTATTAGTACATACATACATAGTAACAACTAAATGCTGGGCGTTTGTTTTGTGTTGTTTGCTTTGATTTATATATACATATAATTGAGTATTCTATCACTGTATTGAACAGTTATTAAAGTAGGTATGTGTGTTTTATAAGTAAGTTTATTGAAACTCTTGTTAAATGTAAGAATGTATGTAGATTCAGGGCTACGAGGGCTGGATAAGTGTTTACTACAATCCTACTGCATTTGGAACATGTTGGTGGATCCGTGAGGTCTGACCAAGATATATATATATATATATATATATATATATATATATATATATATATATATATATATATATATATATATATATATATATATATATACCGTGATCTGGACTATAAGCCGCACCTGTATATAAGCCGCATCCACTCTATTTAAAAAAAAAAGATATGCAAGCCGCAGATATTTATGTTGTTAGATTAGATATTTACTACATGTAGATAATGATTTTGAACTGTAAATGATGTACATGTTTGTACCGTAAAACGGGACAGAACCAAGAGAAAATAACCGCTATTTATTTATCTATTTATCAGTTTGAAATCTGCTTCTACTTCTATCTGCTAAAGAAGAAGTAGCGTATTCTTCTTTACATTTATTTTGTCTTAGTTTTGATTCTAATATATAATCTATATATATGTATTCTGTTTTTTTACTTTTTTGTACTCTTTTTTTTTTTTTTAACATGCATGTTCGAAATAAAAAGTGATGTCTTCAGCAGAGGGGGGGGGGGCAGTGATGTCATCAGCAGGACGGGGACGGGGGGGACAGTGATGTCATCCGCAGAGGGGGGGCAGTGATGTCACAGTGATGTCATCAGCAGGACGGGGACGGGGGGGACAGTGATGTCATCCGCAGAGGGGGGGCAGTGATGTCACAGTGATGTCATCAGCAGGACGGGGACGGGGGGGACAGTGATGTCACAGTGATGTCACAGTGATGTCATCAGCAGCACGTACCTTGATGAGGTTGGCCCCGCCCTTCTCACTGCCGATGTAGAACTTCTTCTCCGGAGTCTGGAAGGCCAGCAGCTCCTTGGTGACGCCGATGTGTCCCTCCAGGATCGTCTCCTCCACGCCCGTCTCCCCGGACCGCTTCACCTCGTCCTGGGGGAGAGACACCGCTCAGTAATTAGGGATATACGTAGAAATAATCATGCACCGTATTTTCTGCACTATAAGGAGCACCTAAAAGCCTTTAATTTTCTCAAAAACCGACAGTGCGCCTTATATATGATCATTACGGTGATTTCTGTTCCTGTAGTCAGGGGGATTGTGGGTAATGTAGTCAGGGGGATTGTGGGTAATGTAGCCAGGGGGATTGTGGGTAATGTAGCCAGGGGGATTGTGGGTAATGTAGCCAGGGGGATTGTGGGTAATGTAGCCAGGGGGATCGTGGGTAATGTAGTCAGGGGGATTGTGGGTAATGTAGTTGGTGTCGCCAAAGTAATGTCGCTAAAAACATCAGGAATCGTCACAGACGTTCAAGACAACAGCAGCGACGCTGACTCACATAATGGAGACTTTGACGAGACGGGGCAAAGCTGGTTTTTATTTAGTAAATAAAGTTTGACATACAGTACTTCTTGTTTTTTTTTTTTTTTGCATTTGCTGTAGGATTTTGTAGCATTTCCTGTAGCAGCTCCATCAGGTAGATACGTAACTCAACCCCAGCCACTATAGTCGGTATTTTACCAGATATTTAGTGCACCTTATAGTGCTGAAAATACGGTATGTTTGATCATTTGTCAGGTCTGAACAATAACTTTTGACCTCGTGCCTTGTTTTTTGTACAGATACAGCAGTTTGGACGGCGCTGCAGGGAGCGTTGTTGCTGCTCACGTCCTCTTATTATCACCGACAGCTTTAAGCAGTTAGTACTGTACGTGTGTGTGTTATGAGATAACTGGTTTATCAGACAGGAAAGCAACGGTCTGACCCTCAGACAGTTACTGGACCAATCAGCACACAGTATTCTCTACATTAGAACCCCTTTCCCTTACGCTGACTCGTGTTTATGGACCGTATTTTCTGCACCATACGGCGCATCGTATTATAAGCTGCTCGTATATAACCATCAATAAATGGCCTATTTTCAAACTCTCTTTATATATAAGGCGCACGGAATATACGGTAAGATACTGTACTATAGTGGCCGGGGTTGACTTAGCATCTACCTGATGGAGCTGCGCTACAGGAAATGCTACAAAATTAAAAAAAACAAGTACTGTAAGTCAAACCTTTATGAAGAAAATGTAATAAATTAGTTTTTTAGTGCTGTTTTTAGCGCCGTTACTTCAGCAACACCGACTACAATCCCCCTGACTACAATAACAGAAACTACCGTAATGATCCTATATACGGACAAACCGCATTATAAGATGCACGGCCGAGTTTTGAGAAAATTAAAGGCTTTTCAGTGCAGAAAATACGGTAACTGGGGCGTTCCCAATCAATTAAAAGTGAGGAGTGTTGAGACTGGCAGAGTGGTGTGGGGATGGAACTGGACAGTTTCATTCTACTCGAAGGATCAGAATTCTCACTCTGTGCCTTTCTTTCCTTGTATGCCTAAAGGCTGAGTTATGGTTCTGGTCAAAACCACGCCGTTCCTACGGCGTGTGCTACACGTCGACGCAGACCACACGCCGTCACTGACGCCGTCACTGATCTGCAGCTCCCGGAAATTGTAACTACGCGTGGAGGCGACGCAGACCAAACGCAGACGAGAGGCTGTGATTGGTTCTTGGTATCAACGCATTTCCGGTTTCCAGTTTGAAGCAGTCGTGAACTTTCAGCCTCTTTTCTTCATGTATTTGTGATTTTTTTGTTTTTGTTTTGCACAATAGTTGTCCTTATCTCTTTGATTCACTGTGACCGGAAAAGTCGGATAAACCATTCAGAAAAAGATCGCTAACTAGCGGTCACGGGGGGAACTGCACCGTGGAGAAATGGAGAAGTCTGAAGGTTCACGGCGGAGTCATGGTGACGGAGTAGGCACGGCGTTGGTTTGATGCAGAACCATAACTCAGGCTTAATGTTTTAGGTGTTTAGACCTGACGGGGGTCATGGGGTCGGCCCGGTCCCCGGCCGGCCTCGCCCCAGTCCTCAGGCCGCCCCGGGCCGGTTCTTACCCGTATCCTCTTGAGCCAGTCGATCTCGTTGTTCAGCAGAACCTCTGCGTTGGGCAGGTTGATGTTGGAGTTGTAGGCGTAGTTCAGCAGGTGACGCAGCAGCGTGAAGTAGTCGCCGGCGTGTTTGGCTCGTTCCCTGGCCGTGCTCTGCACACACACACACACAAAAAACAGACACACACACACACACACACACACACACACACACACACACACACACACACACACACACACACACACACACACACACACACACACACACACACACACACACACACACACACACACACACACACACACACACACAGAGAGACACACACACACACACACGCACACACACACGCACACACACACACACACACACACACACACACACACACACAGAGAGACACACACACACACACACACACACACACACACACACACACACACACACACACACACACACACACACACACACACACACACACACACACACACACACACACACACACACACACACACACACACACACACACACACAGAGAGACACACACACACACACACACACACACACACGCACACACACACACAGCTCTGATCATCCATCACATGCCGCCCTGACGGGGGAATCTCCCACATCTGTCCACATCTGTCCATCATCTACCCCCTCTGGAGTGAAGCCACTCTTATTCACTATTCACTCCGTTGGCTTCCTGTACATTTAAAAATTGATTTTAAACTTTTAATGTAGGTTTTTAAAGCCCTCAACGACCTGCCCCGCCCTATTTCTGGGAGCTTTTAACGGTGCGTGAGACTAGGCAGGGCTGAGATCCTCCAACCAAGGGTTGTTGGAGGAGCCCAGGTCAAAGGTCAAAGGTCAGCGCTGCGGTGACCCGGCCTTTTCAACTGGAACAAACTCCCCTGAAACTTACTCTCTGACCTGGGCCTTTTTAAATCAAGGCTTAAACCTACTTAAATTTTAGAATGACTTTAATACCCAGTAGTGTGGTGACACTTTTTACTCTTTTTCTTTTATTCTATTTATTTTTGGCTCTGTCTTATGATTGTATGTTGTATTCTGTAAAGCGGTTTAGCTGTAAAGGCTGTATAAACGTACTCACCCCCAGCACGGTGAAGAGCAGCGTGATGAAGAACAGCAGCGGCCGGTGGCCCATGCAGCACCTGGTGGCCATGAGGAAGAACTGCTCCTGGGCCATCTGACGCACCGACCTGCCGGACAACACCGTTACTCACACCGGAACAGGAACTAGGAACAGGAACTAGGAACCAGGAACTGTCTCAAGTAAACCATCGTCCTGCCGGACCAACACGTTGTTACTCACACCGGGAACAGGAACTAGGGCAGGGGTCGGCAAGTAAATTTGGCCTCGGGCCAAATGTTTTCGGAGCAACTGAATGTTGGGCCAGAACGTCACATCAATCAGGCGAAGCATGTTTTTTTTTCTACTAAACAAAACTTTTTTCCCCTTATCTATAGGCTACTAGTATTATTATACTATTATATCTTGTACAAAAAAGTAAATTAAGAAAGTCATTAGTTTAAATAAAGTAACTTGAATTTGCTACAGACTGTTATTAGTGTTTTATTACTGCTTTAGCTACTCTGTGGCTGCGTTATGAAACCGCTTATAAGTAACTTGGTGATAATAATATTTTCTGCCAAGCTACTAACAAATGCAGTCCTTCTTTAAAATACCCAGAACGACATTAAACACATGAAAAACCCATGATATGAACAGTAGCACAGTAGTCAGTACGTGCACACGGAGCAGCAACTCTGTGTCTCCTGAAGCGAGTGAGAGGATATGCAAATGAGGCGGATTTTCCAACGTATTTTTAGACATATAATGGACGTTTTACCATTTAAAAGACCAACAGCAAAACTCAAGGTAAGTTATCAGTTGTATTTTTCACAGTTTAAACCACAACAAATCACTTGACACATACATCTTACCATTTCAACAGCTTCAGGAGTTTTGCCGGGAGTCTGTGCCTACGTCACTCCTGAATATTTGTGTGCACCTCTAATTAAGGCCCCCCTATGCTACAGGTGACAGGGAACTATACAGAATTGTGTGCGTCCGGAATCATGAAGATTCTACTTTTATTTTATTTTATCTTTTCTAAATACAGGCTTTGAATTCTCTATGAAATTGTCGTTTTTGTGATAGTAAATAATAAAAAAAAAAAAATGTAATCAGATTTTCAATGTCATCTGGCGGGCCAGATATTATTGGAGACGGGCCAATTTTGGCCTGCGGGCCGCCAGTTGCCGACCACTGAACTAGGGACTAGGAACAGGAACTAGGAACCGTCTCAAGTAAACCACCGTCCTGCCGGACCAACACCGTTACTCACACCAGGAACTAGGAACAGGAACTAGGAACTGTCTCACGTAGCCGCATGCGGCTCTTTAGCGCCGCCCTAGTGGCTCCTGAAGATTTTTCAAAAATGGTTGACCTTTTTTTCTTCTTTCTTTTTTTCCCTTTTTTTTTCTCTCTTTCTCTTTTTTTCTTCCTTTTTTAAATCTCGACATTTTGGCTTTTTTCTCAACATTTCGACTTTTTCTCGAAATTTCGACTTTTTTCTCAACATTTCAACTTTTTTCTGTGCATAATGAAAAATACATCTCCCCCCAGTTCTAACTAATATAGAAACATGCAGCAAGTGTTCCTTCATTCTAATTCTGATACAAGACTTTTCATTTTTTGCGGCTCCAGACATATTAGTTTTTTGTGTTTTTGGTCCAACATGGCTCTAAAACATTTTGGGTTGACGGCCCCTGGTCTAGATCAAACTCTCCACGTTGCTGCGGCTGGAAGTTTTCCATTAATTATCAATAATAGCTCGTACCTGCTGTGGCTGGAAGTTTTCCATTAATTATCAATAATAGCTCGTACCTGCTGTGGCTGGAGGTTTTCCATTAATTATCAATAATAGCTCGTACCTGCTGTGGCTGGAGGTTTTCCATGTATTATCAATAATAGCGCGTACCTGCTGTGGCAGTGCAGCAGCAGGTCGATGATGAAGGTCTGCCAGGCCTTCTCCTTGCTCAGCGTGTCCAGCGCCGTGGGCATGAGGGCGAAGCACAGCGTCATCACCTCCAGGGCCTCGCAGCACACCTGCTCGTCCTCCCCGTCCGGCTCCTTGGCAGCGTTGGTCTGGGGGGGACAGAGACGTGGGGGGGGGGGGGCAGAGACGGGGGGGGGGGGGGGGGGGGGGGGGGGGGTGTGCAGAGACGTGGGGGGGGGGACAGAGACGTGGGGGGGGACAGAGACGTGGGGGGGGACAGAGCTTAGTGCTGGGACGATACGGTAACTCACCACTCAATACTGGGGCGATAACGATAATATCACCATACACAATATCTACATTCATCTCTACAGGACTGTCTCAGAAAATTAGAATATTGTGATAAAGTTCTTTATTTTCTGTAATGCAAAAATGTCATACATTCTGGATTCATTACAAATCAACTGAAATATTGCAAGCCTTTTATTATTTTAATATTACTGATCATGGCTTACAGTTTAAGAAAACTAAAATATCCTATCTCAAAAAATTAGAATATTCTGGGAATCTTAATCTTAAACTGTAAACCATAATCAGCAATATTAAAATAATACAAGGCTTGCAATATTTCAGTTGATTTGTAATGAATCCAGAATGAATGACATTTTTGTTTTTTTTTAATTGCATTACAGAAAATAAAGAACTAATTTTCTGAGACAGTCCTGTATATTGTAAGAAATTTCATTAACGATATATGTGACTGTAGTTATGCATTTATTCAATGCCAAAACTTCCTACAATGTAAAAAGAAAGTAATTTGTATATTTCCTCTCTGCTGCTAGTCTGTAAATGTAAACACTGTTGGACACATTAAAGTGCATGAACAATAGTGCGGTGACAACTGCGTAAATCCATTGTGTTGTAATAAATAAACCATATTTGCTATCAGTTTATCGATTATTGCGACAGAGAGCAACAATAATCCCCCCCACTCCTGCAGCTCCCTGGTCTCACCGGGGGGGGTTAGATTCCTGCAGGACGGTCCTTTACCTTCTCGTAGATCCGGCTGATGTCCTCGTTGGAGCTGAACACCAGCTGCACCGTCCCGCAGCCCGACGCCCAAACGATTTTCTGCACAGCTCGGATCACACAAATGTCTGGGATGTACTTTGATGCCTGGAAGAAATTCTGATGAAAAATACAGAATACATCCCAAAGAATCTATTACTCCCTTATTCCTACAGTCCTCCACTCAGCAGACAGACGGCAGGACAGACGGCAGGACAGACAGACGGCAGGACAGACAGACGGCAGGACAGACAGACGGCAGGACAGACGGCAGGACAGACAGACGGCAGGACAGACGGCAGGACAGACGGCAGGACAGACAGCAGGACATGGAATCAGCAGCTTCAACAGTGATCTTTGATGCAACACATCTGCTCTGTAATGGCTCTTCTCCACCAGCACCGACTCGTAGTGCTGGTCGGTATACCGGTTCATACCGAATACCGGTGTTTATTTTTCTTATGATATGAATTTTTCATATACCGTAATACCGGTGAGTATGCACACAACGTTGGGAACGCGGCGCGGCGGAACGTAGCGCCGCTGGACACTGTTTGTGTGGGGACTGTTTAGCGAGTGAGCAGTGAGCAGAGCCGGCAGGGAAAAGTCAACAGTGCGGCGTGTCCGCGTGTAACTTAAATCTACCATGGTCTCAGCGTTAGGGCTCGGCCAAGTGAGGCTTTATAAATATATGGGCTATATAAATTTATTAAATATATGAGCGCGGAGTCGGCAAGGAGCTGCGCGCGGCGCCGAGCACGAGCCGGGCGCACAGTCAGTCGCGCTGTGAAGCCTGATTTATGGATCCGCGTTAAATCGACGCGGAGCTTTCGCCGCTGGGATTTTTGAGTTATTTATGAAGAAGTTCTGAGTTCCCTCTGAGCAGTACTCGAGTTGAGGGGGGATGAGGGGTGGTGTGATGGCACCCCCCCCTGAAATAAAAACGGTCCAAATCATCCCCCCCTGAAATAAAAACGGTCCAAATCATCCCCTCTGAAATAAAAACGGTCCAAATCATCCCCCCCTGAAATAAAAACGGTCCAAATCATCCCCCCCTGAAATAAAAACGGTCCAAATCATCCCCCCTGAAATAAAAACGGTCCAAATCATCCCCCCTGAAATAAAAACGGTCCAAATCATCCCCCCTGAAATAAAAACGGTCCAAATCATCCCCCCTGAAATAAAAACGGTCCAAATCATCCCCCCCTGAAATAAAAACGGTCCAAATCATCCCCCCCTGAAATAAAAACGGTCCAAATCATCCCCCCTGAAATAAAAACGGTCCAAATCATCCCCCCCTGAAATAAAAACGGTCCAAATCATCCCCCCTGAAATAAAAACGGTCCAAATCATCCCCCCTGAAATAAAAACGGTCCAAATCATCCCCCCTGAAATAAAAACGGTCCAAATCATCCCCCCTGAAATAAAAACGGTCCAAATCATCCCCCCTGAAATAAAAACGGTCCAAATCATCCCCTCTGAAATAAAAACGGTCCAAATCATCCCCCCTGAAATAAAAACGGTTCAAATCATCCCCCCTGAAATAAAAACGGTCCAAATCATCCCTGAAATAAAAACGGTCCAAATCATCCCCCCTGAAATAAAAACGGTCCAAATCATCCCCCCTAAAATAAAAACGGTCCAAATCATCCCCCCTGAAATAAAAACGGTCCAAATCATCCCCCCTGAAATAAAAACGGTCCAAATCATCCCTGAAATAAAAACGGTCCAAATCATCCCCCCTGAAATAAAAACGGTCCAAATCATCCCCCCTGAAATAAAAACGGTCCAAATCATCCCCCCTGAAATAAAAACGGTCCAAATCATCCCCCCCTGAAATAAAAACGGTCCAAATCATCCCTGAAATAAAAACGGTCCAAATCATCCCCCCTGAAATAAAAACGGTCCAAATCATCCCCCCTGAAATAAAAACGGTCCAAATCATCCCCCCTGAAATAAAAACGGTCCAAATCATCCCCCCTGAAATAAAAACGGTCCAAATCATCCCTGAAATAAAAACGGTCCAAATCATCCCCCCTGAAATAAAAACGGTCCAAATCATCCCCCCCTGAAATAAAAACGGTCCAAATCATCCCCCCCTGAAATAAAAACGGTCCAAATCATCCCCCCCTGAAATAAAAACGGTCCAAATCATCCCTGAAATAAAAACGGTCCAAATCATCCCCCCTGAAATAAAAACGGTCCAAATCATCCCCCCCTGAAATAAAAACGGTCCAAATCATCCCCCCCTGAAATAAAAACGGTCCAAATCATCCCCCCCTGAAATAAAAACGGTCCAAATCATCCCCCCCTGAAATAAAAACGGTCCAAATCATCCCCCCTGTAAAACTGCCATCCCTCCTTTCCATCCCTTATGTCATTTCATCAATGAATGTGGTTTTACTGCTATTTCAACATTTAGTCATCACCAGAAAAATAACTTATTTGACAATTTTCACCTTGAAATTTCACTTGAAATAAGTAGGAAAATCTGCCAGTGGAACAAGATTTATCTTATTTATTACAAGCTAAAAAAATCTTGTTCCACTGGCAGATTTTCCTACTTATTTTAAGTGAAAATCTACTTGAAAACAGACTGATTTATTGCTTGTGTAGTTGAAAAAATACATGAGAACAGGACCTTGAAAAAAATAATCGCATTGTAAACGGCATCATTTTGTGAGTCCATGCAAACCTGTATTTATACTAGTGTGGACATTAATGTTTTTCTACAATATTTCGTCCTCATTACAGTAAAATAGGCCATTCTAAGTCAATTTACTTACTATTTACTTTACGATTTACTTAATGAGTGTTGTTAGAGGAACTGAGTTCATTGATTGGCTATTTATTTACAAATGTAGCCACAGATGAAGACAAAATCAATCTTGTATGGAAAAAAGCATTAAAAATCACAATAATCCAAGAATCGTGGCACCAATAATCGAAATCGAATCGAATCGTGAGGTTCCCTTGTTTGCACAGCCCTATACCGAGTAGATACTTTTCTGTTTCCACTCTGCCGAGGTTCTAAGTTCTGAGTCGGGCTGTGATGTCATCACACTCCAGGCCACCGATCGGTCGGGGGGCTGGAGTCTTGCATTATTTTATCTTTTATTTATTATCTAAAAAAATTGGAATATTCTGGGAATCTCAATCTGAAACTGTAAGCCATAATCAGCAATATTAAAATAATAAAAAGCTTGTAATATTTCAGTTGATTTGTAATGAATCCAGAATGTATGACATTTTAGTTTTTGTTTTTTTAATTGCATTACAGAAAATAAAGAACTTTATCACAATATTCTAATTTTCTGAGACAGTCCTGTAGGTACTAGTAAGTGCTAGTAGGTTCTAGTGGAAAAGTGCCGTTAAAGAGCAGCTTCAACAGTGATCGTTGTTGCTAAGCAACACATCAGTTCTATAAAGAGTTGGGGTTAACAGGATGTTAGAGTGTTGTATATACAGAGTTAGAGTTAACAGGATGTAAAGGTACTTGAGTTGGGGTTAACAGGATGTAAAAGGTACTTGTATTCTCCTCCAGCAGAGTTAGAGTTGGGATTAACAGGATGTTAGAGTGTTGTTTATACAGAGTTAGAGTTAACAGGATGTTCAGGTACTTGTACTCTGGTCCAGCTCCATTACCTCGTCAGAGATCTGCTGGGCCAGCCGGATGGCCACGTTGCGCAGCATGCACTCGGAGGCGGGGTTGGGGATGTTCTGCAGGGCGCTCTGCAGCACCAGCGCCTGGTCGTGGGTGGCCTGGTTGATCTGTGGGGGGGGGGGAGGTTAATACCAGGTTAATACCAGGGGGGGGGGGGGGCAGGACTGGCTGCTGGGGGGGGGGGGGGGGGAACTCACCGGGGACACGGGCACGTTGCCCTCGGCGTTGGGCTGGCAGGCCTCGGCCACGGCCTTCACGTGGCCGTAGCCCACGGCCGTCAGCAGCAGCTTGGCGATCTTCAGGGCGTTCAGGTACGCCCCCCGCCGCGTCTCCATGTCCGCCGACGGCAGGAAGTTGTTCCGGGTCAGCATGCTCAGCACCAGCGGCAGCCCGCCGCTCTTCAGGAAGTTGTACTGGAAGTCGCTGGCGTCCTCGCCCAGCGTGGCGCTGGCGGGCATCAGCAGCGCGTAGACCACCTGCAGGAGGACAGGCAGGAGGAAGGATGAAGGATCTGAAGCTGCTGGTGACGATGCAGCGACCACGCAGCAGCGACCACGCAGCAGCGACCACGCAGCAGCGACCACGCAGCAGCGACCACGCAGCAGCGACCACGCAGCAGCGAATAAGAATAAACTAGTGTTGTTTTCAGCCTGTTTCACTTCTAGTTTCAGTCTAGTCTTTGGGTCCAGCTATCATTTTAGTTTTTATTAGTTTTAGTCACGTTCATCCTCCTTTTAGTCGTGTATAGTTTCAGTCGACTAAAAGTCTGAGCATTTTAGTCAGAATTGTCCATTTTAGTCTAGTTTTAGTCGAGGAAAACTGATGACATTTTAGTCTCCATCTCGGATGGATGGATGGATGGATGGAGGGATGGTGATGGATGGATGGTGATGGATGGATGGATAGACGGACAGACGGACGCAGGGATGAATGGATGGAGGGATGGAGGGATGGTGATGGATGGATGGAGGGATGGTGATGGATGGATGGATAGACGGATGGACAGACGGACGGACGCAGGGATGAATGGATGGAGGGATGGATGGTGTGAGGTTAATCAAACTTTTGAACTAGTTTTTGTCCTTATGAACTGTCACATGCTTTGTTAACAGATGTCAGGACAGCCACTTCCTGATACACTCAAGGGTTTCGACTGTCCTGGGGACAGTTGTCCCATTGTACTTGAGGTTAACTAAAGGTTAGCTGGATGCATCTGTTCAAAGACCTCCAACAGAGTTGTAGAGCGGCGCAAATACCTGCCTCGGTCTCCATTGGCTGTAATGTAATCAAAAGTTTTTTCAAAAGAATCTCACTCTGTCTTCGCATTGAGCTTACTCACTCATTTTAAGGAATATCTGAATAAAATTAAGATTTTCAGAATCTGCCGGTTTCTGTGTCTCTCACAATGTTTTTGTTTTTCTGCTACGGTTTTCTCACAAATCGGAGTTATTTGAGAGCTTGTCAGAAGCCAAAATCTGGAAGGTTCTGAAGAGAGGTTCTTGTTGCCCCTAGCAACCAGAAGTCAGCTGCTGGGTCATTCAGCCAGAACTGGTCACATGACTCAGTCACTAAAGACTTCATATACCATAATCTGACCCCTGACCTATATATTATTATTATTATTTATTATTATTATAATGCTATAAATTTTAAGTAACCCCCCCACACACACACACACACATTGAGTTCTTGACCATAATTGGAGCAAATTAGCCCCGCCCCTTCTTCTGATTGGTCGATATGTGATAGTCCGATAGCTTTTGAATGGTTTGACATAGAGAGTCGTGGGTGGTGTCATCGGACTTAGTTTTGAGTCCTTCACCTTTATTGCTGAAAAATGCAGCAATGTACACAAATGGGCAGCAGCCCCCGTGGCACTCTCGAAATTTCTGCGAGGAAATTTTCTAGTTACATTATTGTTACCTTATAGACTCAAGAATGCATTCATTCCAGATACAGAAGGCTCTAATTTGAGTTTACAACATATCTATTTTTTCCCGTGATTTCGTGGTGACTGGGATGGAGGACGTGACGTCACCAGAACTAAACCAGAGGAAAATACTGAAAACACGGACATTAAGATCTTTGCTAGAACATTTCGTCTTGTTTTGGTCAACGAAAATGAAGTTTTTATTTTGTTATCTACATTTTAGTCTGCTTTTTGTTCCTCTACAATATAGCATTCTATATTTAATGATGGTTGTGGTCACCTCGATGAGGTACAGCACTTGTGAGGGCGACGGGCCGAAGAAGCAGGAGTCCAGCGACGGACTGAGGCTGTTCTCCCCCAGCTTGGCGTGGTCCAGACACACGGCCCTGAGGTTCTCCACCGTGGTGTTATCTGCACAGACCAGAGTAGCAGGTGAACAGACCAGAGTAGCAGGAGAACAGACCAGAGAACAGACCAGAGTAGCAGGAGAACAGACCAGAGTAGCAGGAGAACAGACCAGAGTAGCAGGTGAACAGACCAGAGTAGCAGGTGAACAGACCAGAGTAGCAGGTGAACAGACCAGAGTAGCAGGAGAACAGACCAGAGTAGCAGGAGAACAGACCAGAGTAGCAGGTGAACAGACCAGAGAACAGACCAGAGTAGCAGGAGAACAGACCAGAGT
This sequence comes from Cololabis saira, assembly GCF_033807715.1. Taxonomy (NCBI): domain Eukaryota; kingdom Metazoa; phylum Chordata; class Actinopteri; order Beloniformes; family Belonidae; genus Cololabis; species Cololabis saira. Next base: position 50,829,667 of record NC_084592.1, read on the forward strand.
AGCAGGAGAACAGACCAGAGTAGCAGGAGAACAGACCAGAGTAGCAGGAGAACAGACCAGAGTAGCAGGAGAACAGACCAGAGTAGCAGCAGAACAGACCAGAGTAGCAGCAGAACAGACCAGAGTAAACAGACCAGAGTAGCAGGAGAACAGACCAGAGTAGCAGGAGAACAGACCAGAGTAGCAGGAGAACAGACCAGAGTAGCAGGAGAACAGACCAGAGTAGCAGGAGAACAGACCAGAGTAGCAGGAGAACAGACCAGAGTAGCAGGAGAACAGACCAGAGTAGCAGGAGAACAGACCAGAGTAGCAGGAGAACAGACCAGAGTAGCAGGAGAACAGACCAGAGTAGCAGGAGAACAGACCAGAGTAGCAGGTGAACAGACCAGAACAGACCAGAGTAGCAGGAGAACAGACCAGAGTAGCAGGAGAACAGACCAGAGTAGCAGGAGAACAAACCAGAGTAGCAGGAGAACAGACCAGAACAGACCAGAGTAGCAGGAGAACAGACCAGAGTAGCAGGAGAACAGACCAGAGTAGCAGGTGAACAGACCAGAGTAGCAGGAGAACAGACCAGAGTAGCAAGTGAACAGACCAGAGTAGAGAACAGACCAGAGTAGAGAACAGACCAGAGTAGCAGGAGAACAGACCAGAGTAGAGAACAGACCAGAGTAGCAGGAGAACAGACCAGAGTAGCAGGTGAACAGACCAGAGTAGCAGGTGAACAGACCAGAGTAGCAGGAGAACAGACCAGAGTAGCAGGTGAACAGACCAGAGTAGCAGGTGAACAGACCAGAGTAGCAGGAGAACAGACCAGAGTAGCAGGTGAACAGACCAGAGTACAGACCAGAGTAGCAGGAGAACAGACCAAAGTAGCAGGAGAACAGACCAGAGTAGCAGGAGAACAGACCAGAGTAGAGAACAGACCAGAGTAGCAGGTGAACAGACCAGAGTAGCAGGTGAACAGACCAGAGTAGCAGGAGAACAGACCAGAGTAGCAGGTGAACAGACCAGAGTAGCAGGAGAACAGACCAGAGTAGCAAGTGAACAGACCAGAGTAGAGAACAGACCAGAGTAGAGAACAGACCAGAGTAGCAGGAGAACAGACCAGAGTAGAGAACAGACCAGAGTAGCAGGAGAACAGACCAGAGTAGCAGGTGAACAGACCAGAGTAGCAGGTGAACAGACCAGAGTAGCAGGAGAACAGACCAGAGTAGCAGGAGAACAGACCAGAGTAGCAGGTGAACAGACCAGAGTAGCAGGAGAACAGAGTAGCAGGAGAACAGACCAGAGTAGCAGGTGAACGGCCCTGCCGTGGTTAAGGAGACCGGGGGGGGGGGGTCCACACGTACCTGGGGGCATCAGCTTCATCAGGACTCGGGCTCCGTCCCGCAGCTGAGGCATGTTCAGGTTGCAGCCCAGGTCAGCGATCTGCCACAGGAAGGAGATGTAGCGCAGATGCAGCGACATGATCTGTGGGGAGAGGAGTGTTTGTCACATGATCAGCTGATCCCCCCCCATCACCCCTCCATCACCCTGATCTGTGGGTTGATGACAGTCTGGTCTAGACCTGTGATGGGAAAAAAAAAAAAAAAAAAAAACAAAAAAAAAAAAAAAAAAAAAAAAAAAAAAATCGATTCTCGATTCTAAATCGATTCTCGTATTAATTTCTAAAAATCGATTCCTATGTCTAAAGATCGTTTTTTTTCATCATTACGTCACAACTTTTGGTATTTTTTTGTTTATACCCAAAAAAGGAATGTTTTGTTTGACACGAGAATAACTAGTGCCATGTTTTTACCTTTAAATATGTTTAAAGGTATGAAAACATAAACATTACAAACATTAAATTACATTTGCATAAAACGCTAAAAACCAAATTCTCAAAAATTAAGAACCGAAATACACAGAAAATGGAAAAAATTAAAAAAGGAATGTGGGAAAAATAAAAGCGATTTCATGCGTCTCCATTTCCTCCCTGGATGTGTTTGGTAATTCTGTCCAACGATGTTTCTGAAAGCAGTTGTATCAGCATTCTGGGAGCTGATTGGTCCTTACAGCATCATTAGCTGCAATACTTGCTGTTGAATCTCAATATAATTAGAGGCACTCCCCTCCACAGCTATGCAATAAACTCTTATTATTGCTCAGGCTTATTTATTTATTTATTCTTCCGTATAAACTTTGGCGCATAAACTAGTCCCGCAGCTTTGAGAAAACTCGAAAAGTAAAAACGTAGACACGTGCGCCCTAATCGGGAATCGAGTGGTATGACTTTTATTAGCGATTGGTGCGCATGTTTTTGCTCAACGTGCACAAACGTGCGCTTTTTAGGCCATCCGGAACGCATTGGGAGAACTTTGGGGCCTCACTACTCGCACACCGTTACTCGAAAAATTATGAACCGATTTAGAAAGTTGTAGGCCCTGAATTTAACTACAGTCCTGTGAATTTTCAGAGCGATCGCACAAATAGTTTTCGCACGAAGTGCAAAAACATTTCCAAATTTCCAAACTAATGGGGAGATTTTCCCATGTATGTGTGTGGCGCGGAATGTCCCACTGTGGATGGGAGGAGGTAAAAAAAAAGCCAAAATTCACCTTTTTTCTGAGTCACCTAACTTTCTCATACCTGCACGTAGAAATGTCATTCAAACTTCAAAACGGAGGAAAACTTCTCTTCACTCCAAAACAACAGTTTTTTCCTAAAATGTACACTTTTCTAAATATGAGCACTCAAGCGAGGACTGGAAATCACTTTTTCGTCAAATCTAGAGTGTGGAATTCAGTTGGTAGAGTGTGAGAAACAGTAAAAAAATAGCCTGAATTTTTATTTGTAACTCGAGCTCACGGCCAAACCGTAAAAAGGAGACAAATAATTTTTGGTCAGAATGTAGACATAGGTATTGGGATTCAATAATTGTGTCTTTGACAGGCGGGGTATGCACAAAATTTAAACAGGGAGGGCTAGAGCGGCGCCAATACCTGTCTCAGTCCCCATTGGCTGTAATGTAATCAAACGTTTTCTTCAAAAGAATCTCACTCTGTCTTCGCACTGAGCTTACTCACTCATTTTAAGGAATATCTGAATAAAATTAAGATTGTCAGAATCTGCCGGGTTCTGTGTCTCTCACGATGTTTTCGTTTTTCTCCTACGAGCTACGGTTTTCTCACAAATCGGAGTGATTTGAGACCTTGTCAGAAGCCAAAATCAGGGTTTTTCTCACAGCCAAACCGGAAGGTTCTGTGTGCTGACCCCCCCCCCCCGACCCGGTAACTCACCACTCCGGGGAGGCAGCTCTCCACCTCGGGGTTGGGCCCGTCGCTGTAGTGGTTGCCGTGGTTACCGGGGGAGCCCGTGGACGAGTCGGAGGAGCTGTCCGGACTGGAGGGCATGTTGGCGCTCACCTGGGTCAGCTTGGCCGTGATCAGCTGGAGGAGGAGGAACATCAGGGGAGGAACAGCGTGAGTTTGGCAGCTCCGGGGGGTCAAAGGTCACCCGGCGCTCCGGGGGGGTCAAAGGTCACCTGGCGCTCCGGGGGGTCAAAGGTCACCCGGTGCTCCGGGACTCACCGTCTTGTCCTTCAGGTTGAGCTGTCCGATCAGCTTGCGGTCGTCGGCCGGGTCCACCACCTCCCCCCCGATGAACAGCTCGATCTTGGTGTGCGCGGCGTTGGCCTTGATGCGGTTGAGGATGGCGCGGCGCACCGAGCCGATGGTGTCGTTGGTGTGGGACCAGATGTCCAGGTCGTCCACCTGCCGGCCCTGGTTGGGGAAGCGGACGATCAGGGTGATGTGCTTCCCCCGGAACGCTCTGCAGGGACACAGGGGAGAGCCGTGAGTGGAGACACGTCCTCCGCAGGGCGTATACCGGAGCTGGAGCGAGGGGAATTAAGACCTTTTAACACCATTTTCACACAAAATTTAAGACCACAAAGACAGAAATCCAGCGCTGAGGTCGAGGTTGCCAGATCTGACCGGTTCCAGCTAGAGATGCACCGATCGATCGGCAACTCTATCGGTTTTGATCGGAAAATAATGGCCAATCCCAACACTCCCCCTACTTTCTACCACTAGCTCTAAAAATCAAGCCACACATTTTAGGGCCCTTGTAATCTTCCCAGGTCTGTCCCAATACTCCCACTACTCCTACTTTTATCACCACCCCTACATTTTGCTGCTACGTCACTGCGTGGTTTACGTTCGGGTACGTAAGCGACTGCGTAGTTACGTTTGCACAAACGTCACACCATATCAGGAAGCCCAGAGCTAAAAGCTGTTTTAATTTCCGCTGTAGCTGTTAATATACCACTTTATTAAGTTTTAATGTTTGTTCAGGCGTAAAAGTAACCGTTAAGATCCCCAACCTGGGCTCAGTTTATCCAAATAACGCCTGGTAAGAAATTTGATCCAACGTTTTCGGAGATGAGAAGAGCTGCCGGCTCGGAGCAGCAGCAGCAGCAGCAGCTGTTACCATGGTAACAGCAGCAGCAGACGGAGTACAGACGTGATCGCCGGGTCGACCTGCGCCGTCGTCCCGGGGAGAAACCTGCAGCTCTGTGGAGAATTACCGCTGGCTGAAATAAATCATTTAGGAAGATAAATGTTGGTTTAATAGATGAAATCTAACAGTTGTAGCTACGCCTGTTAAGAAATTTGCTCCGATGTTTTTAGGATGATGATGCCTGCCGGCTCCGGAGCTGATTTATGTTTCCGTGTTAAATCGATGCAGAGCCTATGGCGTAGGGTACGGCGTGTCGCTGCATAACCTACGCCGTAGGCTCTACGTTGGTGTAACGCGGAACCATAAATCAGCCTCTATTCTGGCGAGATCTTCACAACAACGGACAAGCGAGTGATTATGTACATTCACTGAGTGAATATTATGAAAGTAAAATATATATTTCTGGCTAGAAACGTAATCAAACCTGGACATGGGCAGGATGGTCCTCTCCTCGTGGTAGTCGCTGTCACACTCGTTGATGTATTCCTTCAGAACCGTGAGGACCCGGACCATGCGGATCGCCTCCTGCCGGGCACAGTTGATGCTGTCCTTGTCCCCGTCCAGCACGCACAGCGTGTCGTAGGACGCCTTCAGCCGGTCGAAGCACGACTGGATGAAGTCCTCGTGGATCTCCACCTGCAGGGAGACCGGGTTAGACCAGAACCCCCAGGGTCCAGAACCCCCAGGGTCCAGAACCCCCAGAACCACCAGGGTCCAGAACCACCAGAACCTCCAGAACCACCAGAACCCCCAGAACCCCCCGAGCTGCGTCCAGACCTGGTTGACTTGTAGTTTGGGTCCCAGGTTGGTGTAGATCTCCTTCAGCAGGTCGATGGCTCGGGTCGCGATGTCGTCACTTCCTTGAATCACCACCTGAATCAGAAATAACAGAGTTCTAAAACAATTAAGAAGAACATTTTTTTGCCTTAAAAACATTTAAAAAATATTACTTTATAAAAAAAATTTTTGTTTCTTTTTAAGGACTTTTGATTTTTGGTGGTCTTTTGTATTATTATTGTTTATATTTCTGTTTGTGTCTTTCTTTCCTGCTTATGCTGATTGGTTGGTTGTTCTGCATCTGATTGATGAGCCTTTTGCTCCTACCAGGTTAATTGATACCTGAGCTGATCATGTGACTGTTCACCTGTGTTTAAAGAGATCCCTTTGCAGGGGTTAATTTGGTTAATCGAGAGGTGCCGGATCCTGTTCCAGCAGGATCCGGCACCTCTCGATTTTGGCCTCCCTGTGTTCCAGGACTTATTTGGGCAGATCCGGCACCTCTCGTATATATAAAACAATAATAATAAAAAAAATAAAAAGTGTAACTTTTTAAATAACTGCAATATTTTGGGGTTGATGCAGCCACGTCTTTCTGCCTGCAGTCACTGCACTGTGTCCAGCAATGTCCCGCCCACAGCACCATCTGATTGGTTACACACAGAGACAGGCACGGGAAACAGCCAATCAGCAGTGAAGGCTGTGCATGCTCTGTGCTCACACAAACAGAGGGGGGAATAAGTTTAGCCGGGTAGAGAAGCTCCGGAGAGGATATCTATGTTTCCAAGGTAAGTTAAGGCAGCAAACACCCTATTATTGTTATTCTAGCTTTCCAAAGTGCACCAGATTGATGCATTTAAATGCATTATGCTCAAACAATTTCCTGGGGGGGGGAACGCACCCCCCCGAATTTTTTTTCGCACATTAATCTCATCCACCATAACCTTGAAAAGTTCCTGCATCTCTTTTTCTCCTTCTCCATGTTTAGTGAGTGACTGACTGTATAAATGTTGTTTGTTGGCCGCTCGATGGTGCAGTGGGTTAAGCAGCGGCTCGTATACTGAGGCTACAGTCCTCCTGCAGCGGTCGCAGGTTCAAATCCCGGCCTGCGCACCTTTGCTGCGTGTCATCCCCATTCTCTCTCTCTCTACCCTCTTCATATCTGCACTTGAATAAAGGGCCACTAGAGCCCCAAAAAATCTTAAAAAAAATAAATAAATAAATGTTGTTTGTTGGCGCGTGCAATGCAATGAAATATTTTAAGAATTTCTTAAGTAGGAAAAATAAGAAATTCGTAAGAAATGACAGTTCTTAAGACGGTTCTTAAGACCCCAGGTCTGGATCTCTGACGGAGACGAGGATCAGCAACCCGACCGGTCCAGGTCTGCTGGACCTGCTGCTCCTGCAGGACCTGCAGGACCTCCTGGACCCCCCGGACCCCCGGACCCCCCTCACCCTCCACAGGTAGTCCAGGCCGATCAGCTCTAGGTCTGCAGGACCTGCAGGACCTCCTGGACCCCCCTGGACCCCCCTGGACCCCCCGGTAACCCCGGACCCCCTCACCCTCCACAGGTAGTCCAGGCCGATCAGCTCCAGGTCGTCCATCATGTATGCGCGGCGTTTGGCCACCAGCTTGCCCTCCCTGCAGTTGACGGCCTTGAAGAATCTCTCGAAACACTTCATGCCGTTCTCCGTGAGCAGGGACGGGTCCAGCTGCAGCACGTTGTTCTCAAAGAAGTCCTTGTTGATGTCCGGGTCCAGGTCCGGCTCGTCCCCCATCAGCTTGGAGTACCTGGGGGGACAGACAGAGGTCAGAGACATGCTGGGGACCGGGGACCGGGGACCAGACCTGGGACCAGACCTGGGACCAGGAACCAGGAACCAGACCTGGAACCAGACCAGGAACCAGGAACCAGAGCAGGTAAAGTAAAGGTTCCTACCACTTGAAACAGGCCTCGCGGTCACACAGGAACACGGCGTTCTCCGCCAGACACTTCCAGATCTGCTTGGCCTGTGGAGCACAGAGCCAGAGCTGGCCGTCCTTCAGCAGGAACCTGGGGGGACACGGGTCAAAGGTCAGAGGTCAGGAACCTGCAGGGACACGGGTCAAAGGTCAGGAACGTTGGGGAGAACTCTGTTTTCAAGAAGCTGATCTGAACCCACGTCTGAATATCTGGAGACTACGGTGATGACGACGCACAATAATCATGTGTTTGCACTCCTGCATTGTTGCACATTTGGTATATATACACTGCGATACAGAGTCTATTCTATTTTATACTTATTTTACTTTTTTTAGGGCCCGAGCACTGATCTGTGGTGTTTATTATTCTTATTCTTATTATTCTTCCGAGAAATGAATTGCCTTTTTGGTGGCCTTAAAATGCTCGAAAACTCACCAAATTTTGCACACGCTTCAGGAGTCGCAAAAAATTACGTATTTTATGGGCGACAGGCATGGGTCGACAAGAATGGGGTCCATAGCGCCACCTATTTTATGTTTTTCAACAAGCCCCACAATATGGTTTGACTTACAGCAATGACCTTTATGTGTCTATTATATCAGACAAAGCCCTACAAAAAAGTCTCTTGGACCCATGCTCTAAGTTACACAGGAAGTCCGGCATTTTGAACAGAAAATGGCATTTTTTATGAATTATGATCATTTCCAGGCCTTGTATTCTAAAGAACTCCTCCTAGAGATTTTATCAGATTGGCTCACAACTTGGTTTGTACAATCTAGACACATGGCCGACGCTAAATTTCGAAGCTTTTAAGTTTTTACCAGAGGGTGTGACCATAGTGATCCGGCGAAGTTTGAGGTCATTTTTAAGCTTCGCCATCAAACATCAATTGGCTGTAACTCAGCAATACATGATTTGATGTGGTCGAAAACATATGTGTATGATTGTAGGTTGAGCCTGAAGACATCTATGGTGGAATATTCAGGATCGGTTGTAGCGCCATCTGTTGGCACCAGGAATTGTCATGTCTTCTAGTATGCATCTGTGCTCCAAACGAGATGAGATTAATGATCTCAAAGTTGGTCACATAATAGGTAAGACATTGACGATGACTGACGGTGAAAACTAACTTTTTATCAAAGGGCGTCGCTGTTAGAGGTTGTCAAATTTCGGTGTCTCGCCATGAACATAAAAGTTGTTTTAACTTGCTCATACTTTGTCCAATTTGACCCGAAATCTGTACATTTAACCTGGCTTCCATTCTGAACAAGTGGATATGACAATCTTGGATGAACTCCATAGCGCCACCTTTTGGTCAGGTATACATTATTCATCAAATTATGTGCTGTAATTGCTGTTTCATTCATCCAATCACAATGAAATCCACACATATTATTGTCATAAGGGTCCTTATTGACGTTATATTGCGTTGCGTATCGTGGTCATAACTTGAACGAAATTGCAATTCTACGTCACTCTGGATTTCTGGTAAAATAATCATTAAAAATCACTGGTTTTGTCTTAGGACAATTCAATTTCAGATTCAGATACCTTTCGACAGGACTTAAAAATCATACACTGGAACATATATTTGGAAAAGTTTGTCGCTCACATTTTTCAAAATATGAACTTGTATTCAAATATATCATAACTTTGTCATCCCATGTCCAATTAACTTCAAACTCCGTAAAGATATTGTTTACTGTGATGTGAAAATGTCCTGTTGATTTCATAAATGCACGTCCAACACGTGATTTTTAATGAATTTTTATGTTAAATCCAATGGATTTAACAGCTGACTCTCTGTGCCGGGCAGCTCCCGCAGCGGGAGCGGAGGCCGAGGGGGAGCGGGGGGAACGTTGCTGCGCGCGCAGCGTGGTGACGTCACTTGCACATGCACTTGCGCTGGAGAAACAGATCTCCAGTGTTTTCACACAAGATTCACCTAATGTAAGTATTTTGTGTTATGTGCATAATTGTAGACTTAGTCTGAAGACATCTATGGTGGAATATTCAAGTGGAATAGTTATTGTCACCAATGTTTTTTCGGCCGGTCGGCGCATGTCTGTAAGGACATGCACGCTTGCTTTTTTTCTCCTCTCTACCCACCAGAGAGGCCAAGTAAATAGAACCACACTGATTTTGAGACAAACCCGTCTTTTAAATTAAATTTTTATACAGAAAATAATTACAGTACATCTATTACACCATATTTCACAGCAGCTTTGTAATTATTTTATCATATTTATCATTATCGCGCTTTCATCCACGATCTGGTCGGGAGCGCGCAACGCCGAGAGCCGAGAGAAGGGACGTCCCGATTTCTATGGAGCTAGAACAGTCTCATAATTCACAAATGCACAGGACAAGTTTTACAAATGCACGGACCGATTTGCAAATACACACACAGTTTCACACGTGCACAGAACAATTCACACGTGCGTAGGACAAGATATACAAATGTATTTTTGATGCACACACAAATATAACCTGATTTACACATGTTTTTTTGTCTGTGAGCTGCGCTGGATTTGTGTGTGAGTTTTGAGACTCCCCTGACGTGACTAAATGCACAAATAGGTTTTTTTTAACACGGAAGGATCTGCAACCAATCAGATTAAAGGGGCGGATACACCTGCTGTTTGAGCTGCGTTAGCGCTGTTCACTTAGAAAAGTGATTAATATTTCAAGTTAGTGGAGTGAAGATAAAAAACAGTTACAGGAGATAAAATATAAATAAACAGGATGGAGAGGAGATCATTGCTGCTTTTCTTGTGATCCCGGTAAATAAAACAGCGCGATTGGAGATGGTTTGTCGTCGGGCTGTTCAACCCGTCGGGAGAGCTCTAGTCCTGCCGATGCAGCAACTGATGATGAGAAACAGTGGAGATTTTTGTATATTTGCTCTGTTTGGTTTCACGAAGTATTACTGTCCCGCTGATTGAGCTCAGAACCAGACAGACAGCAGAGAGCTGCTGCGCTGCCTGACGGGGACGAGCTGCAGGTGGAGCAGCAGCGCATGTCAGGAGATTAATTTACTGAAATATCTGGAGTAAAGTCGGTATCAGTCGACTGATAACCGAAGAACCTCTGTATCCAGCTCAGATGTTTGATGATCGGTGGACTAAACCCCGACCAGCATCATCACCGCTGCATCTTCCCATGCATGACTCTATCTGCACCGGGACTGTGTTGATCTGCCACCGCTGTTTTGACACATGTTTGTCTCTGTGTGGTGGCGATGTCACATCATAAATGTGAGGATAACAGCTGCTTGTTTCTGACCTCCACGTCTGGTCCCTGTGGTCAGCTGGTCTGACCGGGACCAGCGCCGCTCGCGGCAAGAGCCAGAACGACCTGCAGCAATATTCACCCCCGTCAAGGCTCGTTCTCCTGAAAGACACCTGTAGTTCAAATACAGAAATATATCTGCTGTTTCTCATCATCAGTTGCTGCATCGGCAGGACATGGACCTCTCCAGTCTCCTGACGGCTCTGGTTGAACGGCCTGACAAACCATCTCTGATCGCGCTGTTTTCTTTACCGAGATCACAATAAAATCAGAGCAGTGATCTCCTCTTCATCCTTTATTTATCTTTTATCTCCTGTTGCTGTCTTTACTCCACCAACTCCAAATATTAATCACTTTTCCAAGTGAACGGCGCTAACGCAGTTCAAACAGCAGGTGTATCCGCCCCTTTAATCTGATTGGTTTATGAGTAAATCGTCCCCCACGTAGGTCTGCTCTTATGATTGGCTGGAACAAATGAAGACATCTGATTGGTTGCAGATCCTTCCGTGTTAAAAAAAACCTATTTGTGCATCTAGTCACGTCAGGGGAGTCTCAAAACTCACACACAAATCCAGCGCAGCTCACAGACAAAAAAACATGTGTAAATCAGGTTATATTTGTGTGTGCATCAAAAATACATTTGTATATCTTGTCCTACGCACGTGTGAATTGTTCTGTGCATTTGTGAAACGGTGTGTGTATTTGCAAATCGTTCTGTGCATTTGTAAAACTTGTCCTGTGCACGTGTGAAACGGTGTGTGTATTTGCAAATCGGTCCGTGCATTTGTAAAACTTGTCCTGTGCATTTGTGAATTATGAGACTGTTCTAGCTCCATAGATTTCAGCCGCAAAATCTGCCTGCATTGGCCGGTTTAACAAAACCACAGCGGTCGCAGAGCAGCCAAAGCAGGCGGAGGATGAGGAGATAATTAAAGGACCGTCGGAATTCTGAAACTGCCGATTATTTCTCCTGGTGCTTTCAGGGACAATTGGAATTTACTGTATTTGGCGAGAATTGACCATTGCTTTATTGTATTGGTTCAAAATTATTGTGGAAGTGAAGTGAAGAAGTGGGGAGACTGTTTAGCCAATCAGAATGGAGAACACGATGCAGATCCGTGATCAGTGAGACGTGAAGGAGAACCGCGTTACAGCGAGACGTGAAGGAGAACCGAGTTACAGCGAGGGATCACTGACCTCAGGAAGTTGAGCCGCTCCTGCACCTCCTGGACGTGGCTGTAGCGGCTCCCGGGCCGGACCGTCTGGGGGTCGAACTCCGCTTGCTCTTCTGCAAACACAGACGGGTCAGACTGCTGCCTAACCCCCCCAGGTGAGACCCCCCCCAGGTGAGACCCCCCCACCTTTAGGCCCAGTCCCAATCCCCCCCAAGTCCTACTTTTCAGTCCTACCCCTAAATTGTGTGCGTTCCCGTGAGGGTAGTGGTTCCCAATTCCTCTTTTCACCTAGGAGTAGTGGGGATATCAAGGGCGAGCGGTTATGAATCCGTCCCTACGGAGCGAGGGATTTCAGATCCTCACTAGCTGACCGAGGGCCAGAAAAATTTCCCAGAATGCTTTTTTTGCGGACTGAATAAAAAAAAAAAAAACATGGCGGACATTTCTTATTTCTTGGTGAATAAAATCAATATTTTGAGTTAGATTTTGCATAAAAATGCGTTTTGATTACATTTCTAGCGAGAAATATATATTTTACTTATAATATACTTTACTCATAATATTCACTCAGTGAATGTACAATATCACTCGCTTGCCCGTTGTTGCGAAGATCTCAAGAATAAAGGCTTATTTATGGTTCCGCGTTACACCAACGCAGAACCTACGGTGTAGGTTACGCGTCGACATGCGCCGTACGCCGTAGGCTCTGCGTCGATTTAACGCGGAACCATAAATCAGCTCCCGAGCCGGCAGGCTGTTCTCATTCTGAAATTTTGGGAGCAAATTTGTTACCAGGCGTTATTTGGATAAACTGAGTCCAGGTTGGGGATCTTAACGGTTACTTTTACGCCTGAAAAAATATTAAAACTTAATAAAGTGTCATATTAACAGCGCTACAGCTGAAATTAAAACAGCTTTTATCTCTGGGCTTCCTGATATGGTGTGACGTTTGTGCAAACGTAGTCGCTTACGTACCCGAACGTAAACCACGCAGTGACGGAGCAGATACATTTAGGGGTGGTGCTGAAAAGTAGGAGTAGTGGGAGTATTGGGACAGACCTGGGAAGATTCAAGGGCCATAAAATCTGTGGCTTGAATTTTAGCAGTAGTGGTAGAAAGTAGGGGGTGTTTTGGGATTGGCCCTTAGTAGTGATGCACCGATTGTTCGGTAACCGAAATTGTTCGGCCGAAAATGGCAAAAAAACACTTTGGGTGTTCGGTGGAATAAGTGGAAAAAAACGAACAATTAATAACGGCGTTGTAAAATAAGGAAATAGACTGGCCGCTCCGTTACTGTTGCACCACAAACATAAATCGTTGGCCAACCAAAAACTAACCACATAAGAATTTTACCAACATTCACCAGGAGGTGGAACAAAACAACATAATGCTGGAAATTAAAAAAAATGTTCAGTTTTTTATGTTCAATAAATATTTTCTACCTTGTAATTTTGTAAAAGATTTTTTTCTTTGAAAAGCCTAAATCAAACTTATTTGATTTATGCAATGGTGAAAAAATTGGCAAAATAAATGAAAAACTGCTGAAGAACCATGTTCGGTATTCGGCCAAGTGTTTATTATTTTCGGTTTCAGCCACAAATTTTCATTTCGGTGCATCACTAGCCCTTAGAGAGCAGCCCCCCCCCCCTCAGGTGACACTGGCCCCCCCAGCTCCCCCAGGTTCCCCCCCACCTTTGGACAGCTGCCTCATGGTCTCCATGTAGGCCGACAGGTTCTCGGCCACCAGCGTGACCAGGGCGTGGTTGTGCTGCAGCTGGTTGATCAGGTCGTGGCGGTAGAAGACGTGGGGACTCCGCTGGGTCTGACTGGAGGACAAACGGACCAGAAACCAGGATTAACGGAACCAGAGAGGAGAGAACAACGCAGCGGCAGTTACACCTGATTCAGAAGCTGATTTCTCATTCTGTAAAGAACATGAAGGAAGCAGCTGGTGTGTGTGTGTGTGTGTGTGTGTGTGTGTGTGTGTGTGTGTGTGTGTGTGTGTGTGTGTGTGTCACCAGCAGAAAGAGTCATATCAGTGAAGTCATTTCCTGCCTTGTTTCCAGAAAGATTCTTTCAGCTCAAGTTTTACAAACACCAGGAACATTTTCATTTTCTTTAGTCGGCTCAGGGTTTTTTGTTAAAATGTTCCTAAACACTGAAGTAATTGTTCTGAGTTTATGTAAAGATCAATCATTGTGGTGACAGGTGATGCATTTAGAATGAAGAAGTAAAAAAATGGGGAAAAGAAATGAAGAAAGACTTAGTTCCAAGGCATGAAATCCCTCTGATATTCAGCTCTGAATGATTGACGGACAGACTGGCAGAAGGGGGCGGGGCTCCATCTCAAAGGACCGCCCCTTAGCACAGCGGGCCAATCAGGCGGCTCCGCAGGGCCGCCGCCTTCGGACGGGAGAAACTATGTAAACGTTTACTGGACAACGCTCCGCCGGACCGGCTGCTGCTCATCACATTCCTGACTGGATCCTGAACTTTAACCCCTTAAATGCGTTAAATGAGTTGATGTAGAAGGAACTGGAACTGGAGATCAACAACAGTAACGACAACGAAGCAACAACTGCTGAAAGTAAAACACTCTGTTGTTTCTGAGGTTGTTTTAGATTCAGTTCTGGTGCAGGAAGGCTGAGGATGCAGCTGCAACCTGAGGAACAGAGAACATCTGGACTCCCGAGAACGTAGAACCTTCTCCTTACCGAGAACATCCAGTAACCAAGACAAAGAAACTTTCACAACCTGAGCTTTCGTAACGAGCCGCTCAAACGATGCTATTTCTACGGTGGCCGAGAACAGCCACTGCTGCAAATAAAAGAAACGCTGCAAATAAAATAAACGCTTTGCAAATAAAATAAACGCTTTGCAAATAAAATAAACGCTGCAAATAAAAATAAACGCTTTGCAAATAAAATAAACGCTGCAAATAAAAATAAACGCTTTGCAAATAAAATAAACGCTTTGCAAATAAAAAACGCTTTGCAAATAAAATAAACGCTGCAAATAAAAATAAACGCTTTGCAAATAAAAATAAACGCTTTGCAAATAAAATAAACGCTTTGCAAATAAAATAAACGCTTTGCAAATAAAATAAACGCTTTGCAAATAAAATAAACGCTTTGCAAATAAAAATAAACGCTTTGCAAATAAAAATAAACGCTTTGCAAATAAAATAAACGCTTTGCAAATAAAATAAACGCTTTGCAAATAAAATAAACGCTTTGCAAATAAAATAAATGCTGCAAATAAAAATAAACGCTTTGCAAATAAAATAAACGCTTTGCAAATAAAATAAACGCTTTGCAAATAAAATAAATGCTGCAAATAAAAATAAACGCTTTGCAAATAAAATAAACGCTTTGCAAATAAAATAAACGCTGCAAATAAAAATAAACGCTGCAAATAAAAATAAACGCTTTGCAAATAAAATAAACGCTTTGCAAATAAAATAAACGTTTTGCAAATAAAATAAACGCTTTGCAAATAAAATAAACACTGCAAATAAAAATAAACGCTTTGCAAATAAAAATAAACGCTGCAGCAAATAAAAATAAACGCAGCAGCAAATAAAAATAAACGCTGCAGCAAATATAAAGAAACCCTGCTGCAAATAAAATAAACGCCACTGCAAATAAAAAAAAAACGACGCAAATAAAAAAGCCACAACGGAAGTCAATTACCGGGGACTATTTTTGCTGACGCAGCGTTTCTTTTATTTGCAGCGTTTCTTTAATTTGCAGCGATTCTTTTATTTGCAGCGTTTCTTTTATTTTGGCGGGTCTCGGCCACCGTACGTTTCCCTCTCAACAAACAACCAGCACAATAAAGTCTATTACCGTATCGGCCCGAATATAAGACCACCCTCTTTTTCAAGACTCCAGTTTGAAAAGACTTTTTGAACACCAAATTCAATTTTTATAAATAAAATAATGACAGTACATCTGAAACAAATGATTATAACAATATATTGCAGAGAAAAAGCTTGTTATTTTGCCTCATTCCAACCACCATGTTTGTATCATAACTTCTCCTCACCTGCCGGTTCACCTGCCGATCTTCCACACACTTTTCTCCAGATTGGAGAAACTAACCGCTATTATCTTCTTGGTGACAGGGGTTCGCTTTAAAGATATCTGGCGCCATCTAGCGGTGTGAATGGGTATAACGTCTAGACCCCGAATGGAAGACGAGCCCACTTTTTCAGTCTGATTTCAATGATAAAAACAATGATAAAAACGTCTTATATTGGGGCCGTCTCTGAGGAAAGTGGAATTTCTGCTGAAACTGTCAGTAAAGTTTGAAGGTCAGAACTCTGATCCTTGTCTGAACAAAAGAAAAAACCACAAAGAGATCAATCTGAAGACAAAATGAACACAATACAGCTATTATATTCGGGCCGATACGGTAGGAACAGAGAAGCTCGTTAGCAGACGTGACCCGAGCTACCGGCGCTCCGGGCTGCACTTGCAGCTGACGCACCTGCAGCTGACGCACCTGCAGCTGACGCACCTGCACCTGCAGCTGACGCACCTGCAGCTGACGCACCTGCAGCTGACGCACCTGCAGCTGACGCACCTGCACCTGCCGCACCTGCAGCTGACGCACCTGCACCTGATGCACCTACGCCCCGGCGGTGACCCGGTAACCCGCGGTGACCCACATTGACCCACATTGACCCGCGGTTCCGGCCGGTACGAGGAGTAACGAGTCTTTTGAGATGAATCCCGAGAAGCTGCTGAAGCCGATTCGTGGCAGAATTTTCCATGTCATGTTTGGTTTATGTCACGAACATGTCAGAGAGAAAGTAAGACTTGATGTAACAAGAAACGGGCAGAACCCTGGAATTGACACTCAACTTACCCCACTAAGTTCTTTAGTATGTTAATTGGCATTTTCTTTCTGAAAAACAACAGGTAAACTACATATTTTCTACAGCGACTAACAAACTCCTTCAGAGAAATGTGAATGTGAGGATTGTGCAGCAGGACGAGGTCGTATTCCCTTATCATGTAATTTACCGAGGACCTTACGGAAACGGTTCAGACGCCAGCAGAACCGGTCAGGTTATTTTAGAATGGAACCTTAGAAAGATCTCATAAGTTATAAGATCTTTAGAAGGTTAACCTTCTAAAGATCTCATAACATAAGTTATAACATCTTTAGAAGGTTAACCTTCTAAAGATGTTATAAGGTAGCCTAACGGAAGAGCTACCGAGCTACGCCTCACGGCTGTGGGCGGGACGCTTTAGTTTCTGTTTATTTAAGCAGCTTTTAGTGGAAATAGGTGAAAGCAGCTGAAGCATAAACAAAACTACTGACCCAGTTATATTTATGGAATCCAACTATGGAGCCAAATCAAGGCCAAAAGTTTTGCTAATCTGAAAATAAAATTTGAACTTGAAAATTCTTTTTTACAGTTTCAATTTTTTTTTGGGTATCAGATCTTTTTTTCAGTTTCAAAACTTTTTATTTCAGTTTCAAATCTTTTTTTTCCAGTTTCACATCTTTTTTTTCAGTTTCAAATCTTTTTTTTTCAGTTTCAAATCTTTTTTTTTCAGTTTCAAATCTTTTTTTTTCAGTTTCAGAGAAGAAGTGAAACTGAAAAAAGAGATGTGAAACTGAAAAAAAAAGATCTGACACCGAAAAAAAAAATTGAAACTAAAAAATAATTTTCAGATTAAAATTTTATTTTCAAATTAGCAAAACTTTTGGCCTTGATTTGGCTCTATATCCAACTACCTTCATAGAAATACATTGGTTTGTTAAAGCAAAACAACTAAACGTGCATGTAGCTCCTCTCTGTGAATGGTTGTAATCATGATAAAGAAACTCGTTTAAAGAGGGCGCCATGATGTCAGCGCGCCCTTTACTTTAAATTAAAGTAGAATACCTAGAACTTGGTGGTAAATGTTAGGCTGAGAGGTTTGGGCTGCAGTTCTACGAGCTAGCGGGGGCGACCCGCGGCGGGACCGACGCCACGGCGGGACCTACCTCAGGTTCTGGGGAGCTTCTCCAAACAGGCTACAGATTTCTCTGATCTGCTTCAGAGCAGGGATCACCCACTTGTCGTTGGTCCGCAGCTCCTCGATGAAGCGGTCGATCCACTGGATCTTCTGGGTGTCTCGGTCCTGTGAAGGAAGGCCGTGTGTCACGATACAGAAGCTCGGTCAAATTTCCTGATATCTTTAATATTGCGCTGGATCAAGTGCCAGGTGGTTACCACGGCAACGGAGATACAGAGAAGAAGAGCCGGCTACCGCAGGACGGACACACGAGGGATTTGGTCATTTGTTTTAATTTATTTGGTGAATTTAACAATTTTGATGACTGGGATGCAGAAGAGGAGAGAAAAGAAACTATCCGAGCTGAGCGGAGACGAATATCTCCCGTTACCAAGGAAACGAAGCACGAGTACTGACAGGAATCAGCAGGAGAGACCACGTCTCTCCAGTGTTAGCGTCGCTCCATTGGTTACCCGTAAAATTAAGAATCCAAATTAAAATTTTATTACTTGCGTATAAAGCCCAAAACGGCTTAGCTCCGCAGTATTTACAAGACCTGATAGTGCCTTATGTTCCTGGCAGAGCTCTCCGCTCTCAGAGTGCAGGTTTACTCGTAGTTCCTAGAGTATCTAAATGTAGATTTGGAGGGCGGGCGTTCTGCTATCAGGCACCATTACTATGGAACCAACTTCCAATCTGGGTTAAGGAGGCTGACACCACCTCCACCTTTAAAACTAAACTTAAAACCTTTCTGTTTAGTAAAGCCTATAGTTAGTGTTTAGTAATCATCTAGCTGGTGTTGGTAAATCTCTAGGTAGTGTAAACTCTAGTGTGTTAGAGTCAGTAGTCATAGTTGCAGCTATAGAACAAGACTATAATAGTTAGTCTCAAATATAGCTTGGTGGTAGATATGCTGCTATAGGCCTATGCTGCAGGGGGGACCGACATGATCCGCTGGGCGGTGCCTCTCACCCTTCTTCTCCTCTCCTCTTCCCTTCCTCTCTTCTCCATTACCATTTTTATTTATTATAAATGTCTCATAGCTATCATTTGTGTCCATCGTTCCTGTAGTTTCTTGTGCTGCCCCCTTCTCCTCCCTTTTTTCTCTTTTCTACATGGTGCAGCATCCTCTGCCGGTGGTGAAGAGCATCTCTAAATGCACAACACCGGATCCTGCAGCGTGGGAGTGAGAGGGGCAGGGTAACGGCCCGGTCAGGGTAACGGCCCGGTCAGGGTAACGGCCCGGTCAGGGTAACGGCCCGGTCAGGGTAACGGCCCGGTCAGGGTAACGGCCCGGGCAGGCGGGGGAGAGATTTGTCCGTCAAGACTCCTCTCCCTGGCCCTGCCCCTTCTCAACCTTTCCCCGACCCTGAACCCCAACCTGGGACTTGATGATTGGGCCGGAGCTTCGGGAGCTGGTGCTGGCCTGCGATCCCCACCCCCGGTCCCCCATCTCGCTGCTGCTTCCACCTGCCTGCTGTGGAACCCTGACCCCCCGCCGCCCGTACCTGGGAGCAGCTGTAGTCCAGGATCTTGATGTGGGCACTCAGGGCCTGGTCCATGATGTCCACCGGGACGTCGTCGCTGTGCGCCAGGTTCCACAGCAGGTTCAGAACCTTGTGGGCCATCACGCCGTCCTTGTCGTCCTCGGCCAGACGCCGGATCAGCTCCAGCAGCTTCTCCCGCTGCTTCTTGCTGGCGTTGGTCCAGCTGGCCTGGAAGAGACGCAGGGGAGACAACGCAGGTGAGACAACGCAGTTGAGACGCAGGTGAGGCCGGGGCAGCAGCCCCCACCAGGGGAACAGGGTGCTGGTTCCTGGTTCCTGGTTCCTAGTTCCTGGTTCCTAGTTCCTGGTTCCTGGTTCCTAGTTCCTAGTTCCTACCTTGAAACAGTCAAACAGGTGGTCCAGCTGCTCGGGGGAGAAGTCCCAGGCCAGCTTGGCCAGCAGGTCGTGGACGTTCTTCACGATGGCCTCGTGTTTCCCGGCCTGAAACAACAGAAACATCAGATCAACCTCCCCCCGGACACTAGGGGGTAGGGCTGGGCGATATATCGAGATTTTAATATATATCGATATATTTTCAAACACGATATGGTACGAGACAATATCGTTTATATCGATTTTATTTAATTTTGTATTTTTTTTTTCTGAGGAGTTCGGTCACCCGGGAGGAGCTCGGAGTCGAGCCGCTGCTCCTCCACATTGAGAGGAGTCAGCTGAGGTGGCTTGGGCATCTGTACCGGATGCCTCCTGGACGCCTCCCTAGGGAGGTGTTCCAGGCATGTCCCACCTCCCTAGGGAGGTGTTCCAGGCATGTCCCACCTCCCTAGGGAGGTGTTCCAGGCATGTCCCACCGGGAGGAGACCCCGGGGAAGACCCAGGACACGCTGGAGAGACTATGTCTCTCGGCTGGCCTGGGAACGCCTCGGACTCCCCCCGGAAGAGCTGGAGGAGGTGTCCGGGGTGAAGGAAGTCTGGGCATCCCTGCTGAGGCTGCTGCCCCCGCGACCCGGGAACGGATAAAGCGGGAGAAGATGAGTGATGAGTGAGTGTATTTTTTTTTATGATTTTGATATAGCTTATTTTGTGACAAATGGAATTGAATGTTTTATTTGAGATTGTCACAAATGTTTTGTTATTTGCACAACTGTCAACCTCAGTGGAAAAGTCTGCCTGTTACTGTCTACATTGTATTAATTACAGTGTATTTTAATTTAATTGTTATGCAGGAAAGGGATATTAGTTTTATTTTATTCAAGAAGCATTTTTATTCTATATATGCAGGCAGTTTATTTTTATTTCATTAGTTTTATACATGTTGATATTGTGCAGACCTCTGTTAATAAAGGAACCTGTGTGACATTTGGCACGAGGCTTTGGATTAAAACTTTTTTTTAATGGTTTGCCTCAGAAAAATTTACGCTAACAGAGATGCTAACAGAGATGCTAACAGAGATGCTATGCTATAATGCTTTGGGGGAAACCCCAATTATGTATGTATGTAATAATATTTTTTCTGGAGGGGGGTATTTACTATTTTAAGGCGACTCCTCTGAATGTTCGAGAGACGGATGTGAAGGTCCTTTTTTTGCTGTCCCCTTACAGATGCATCTTCTTTTTGATTTCTTCTTGATTTATTTATTTACTTGGTATTAGTCTTGGATTGACTGTACATCGGATTTTGGTTGATGATTTGTTTTACTTATTCATTGGTTGATTTATTTATTTTATTTTTCATGAAAAACCATGCAATATTGATACTGCGATGATGTAAAACCAGACTGTATGGCTGGACTTTATTTCTTTAATAAAAAGTTTAATAACAAAAAAGAGTTATTCTCGTGTCCAACAAAACATTCCTTTTTTGGGCATAAACAAAAAAAATTACAAAAAGTTGTAATGTAATGATGAAAAAATTTTTTTTTTTAAAATCGATCTTTAGACATATGAATCGATTTTCAGGAATTAATATTGGAATCGATTTAGAATCGGAAAATCAATCTTTTCAACACAGGCCTATTAGTTAGTATGGACTTGTAACATACAGATGATTAAAGATTTGATGCATAGCCTGGACCAGTACAGTACTGGACCAGCGTCCTCGTTAGTGATGCACCGATTGGTCGGTAACCGAAATTGTTCGGCCGAAAATGGCAAAAAAAAACTTTGGGTGTTCGGTGGAATAAGTGGGGAAAAAACGAACAATTAATAACGGCGTTGTAAAATAAGGAAATAGACTGGCCGCTCCATCCCGTAACGGTTGCACCACAAACATAAATCGTTGGCCAACCAAAAAGTAACCCCATAAGAATTTTACCAACATTCACCAGGAGGTGGAACCAAAACAACAAAATGCTGGAAAATTAAAAAAAATTTAATTTTTTTATGTTCAATAAATATTTTCTACCTTGTAATTTTGTAAAAGATTTTTTTCTTTTAAAAGCCTAAATCAAATGTATTTGATTTAAGCAATGGTGAAAAAATTGGCAAAATAAATGAAAAACTGCTGAAGAACCATGTTCGGTATTCGGCCAAGTGTTTATTATTATTTTCGGTTTCAGCCACAAATTTTCATTTCGGTGCATCACTAATTATCATGATTATTGTGATTCCTATTATCATCATTTATTTTTTATTTTTTTTTCTCTGTTATGTTAAATTTATCTCATTGTTTCAGTTATTCAATTAATCTACTCTGTAACTAGACTTATGTGGTAGGGGTTGTGTGTGGGAGGGTGAGCAGGATGTCTGTGTGTGTTTTCTGTCATCTATGTCTGTACTGTAATGTAATATATTGTAATGTTGTATGTTTTATTATTATTTATTATTATTTTCGGTTTTCATTTGGGTGCATCACTAGTCGTCGTACCTGAGCGGCCCAGATGTTGTCCAGGTCCTGCATGGTCAGAGCCTTCTCCTTGATAACGAAGCGCAGGATCTTCTCCAGCTTCTCCACGTACTGCGGCTGGTGCAGACTGTCCCTGAGGACGATGGACAGGATGTGGTTCTGCTGGATCCACTCCTGCAGGGGGAGGGACATGAGGGGAGAAGCTCAGCTCTGGCAGACGCACTGCATCATGGGAACGACAGCACCCTGAGGCCACGCCTACCGCCATGCGCTCGGCCGTCAGCCACTCCTCCTCCTCGGGGTTGTGCCGGTGCGTGTAGTAGGACACGCTGGAGATCACCTTGTTCACCTCATTTAGTGCATTCATTTTGCCATTAAATGAAGAAATTTGCAATAACCTGGAAGAGAAAGGTTTTATATTATTATAACTAGTACTGCAGTTGAGGGGGGATGAGGGGGGACGGCATCCCCCCTGAAATAAAAACGGTCCAAATCATCCCCCCTGAAATAAAAACGGTCCAAATCATCCCCCCCCTGAAATAAAAAAGGTCCAAATCATCCCCCCTGAAATAAAAACGGTCCAAATCATCCCCCCTGAAATAAAAACGGTCCAAATCACCCCCCCTGAAATAAAAACGGTCCAAATCCTCCCCCCTGAAATAAAAACGGTCCAAATCATCCCCCCCTGAAATAAAAACGGTCCAAATCATCCCCCCCTGAAATAAAAACGGTCCAAATCCTCCCCCCTGAAATAAAAACGGTCCAAATCATCCCCCCTGAAATAAAAACGGTCCAAATCCTCCCCCCTGAAATAAAAACGGTCCAAATCATCCCTGAAATAAAAACGGTCCAAATCATCCCCCCTGAAATAAAAACGGTCCAAATCATCCCTGAAATAAAAACGGTCCAAATCATCCCCCCCTGAAATAAAAACGGTCCAAATCACCCCTGAAATAAAAACGGTCCAAATCATCCCCCCCTGAAATAAAAACGGTCCAAATCATCCCCCCCTGAAATAAAAACAGTCCAAATCATCCCCCCCTGAAATAAAAACGGTCCAAATCCTCCCCCCTGAAATAAAAACGGTCCAAATCATCCCCCCCTGAAATAAAAACGGTCCAAATCATCCCCCCTGAAATAAAAACGGTCCAAATCACCCCTGAAATAAAAACGGTCCAAATCATCCCCCCCTGAAATAAAAACGGTCCAAATCATCCCCCCTGAAATAAAAACGGTCCAAATCATCCCCCCCTGAAATAAAAACGGTCCAAATCATCCCCCCCCTGAAATAAAAAAGGTCCAAATCATCCCCCCTGAAATAAAAACGGTCCAAATCATCCCCCCTGAAATAAAAACGGTCCAAATCACCCCCCCTGAAATAAAAACGGTCCAAATCCTCCCCCCTGAAATAAAAACGGTCCAAATCATCCCCCCCTGAAATAAAAACGGTCCAAATCATCCCCCCCTGAAATAAAAACGGTCCAAATCCTCCCCCCTGAAATAAAAACGGTCCAAATCATCCCCCCTGAAATAAAAACGGTCCAAATCCTCCCCCCTGAAATAAAAACGGTCCAAATCATCCCTGAAATAAAAACGGTCCAAATCATCCCCCCTGAAATAAAAACGGTCCAAATCATCCCCCCCTGAAATAAAAACGGTCCAAATCACCCCTGAAATAAAAACGGTCCAAATCATCCCCCCCTGAAATAAAAACGGTCCAAATCATCCCCCCCTGAAATAAAAACAGTCCAAATCATCCCCCCCTGAAATAAAAACGGTCCAAATCCTCCCCCCTGAAATAAAAACGGTCCAAATCATCCCCCCCTGAAATAAAAACGGTCCAAATCATCCCCCCTGAAATAAAAACGGTCCAAATCACCCCTGAAATAAAAACGGTCCAAATCATCCCCCCCTGAAATAAAAACGGTCCAAATCATCCCCCCTGAAATAAAAACGGTCCAAATCATCCCCCCCTGAAATAAAAACGGTCCAAATCATCCCCCCCTGAAATAAAAACGGTCCAAATCATCCCCCCCTGAAATAAAAACGGTCCAAATCATCCCCCCCTGAAATAAAAACGGTCCAAATCATCCCCCCCTGAAATAAAAACGGTCCAAATCATCCCCCCCTGAAATAAAAACGGTCCAAATCATCCCCCCCTGAAATAAAAACGGTCCAAATCATCCCCCCTGAAATAAAAACGGTCCAAATCATCCCCCCTGAAATAAAAACGGTCCAAATCACCCCTGAAATAAAAACGGTCCAAATCATCCCCCCCTGAAATAAAAACGGTCCAAATCATCCCCCCTGAAATAAAAACGGTCCAAATCATCCCCCCTGAAATAAAAACGGTCCAAATCATCCCCCCCTGAAATAAAAACGGTCCAAATCATCCCCCCCTGAAATAAAAACGGTCCAAATCATCCCCCCTGAAATAAAAACGGTCCAAATCATCCCCCCCTGAAATAAAAACGGTCCAAATCATCCCCCCTGAAATAAAAACGGTCCAAATCATCCCCCCTGAAATAAAAATGGTCCAAATCATCCCCCCCTGAAATAAAAACGGTCCAAATCATCCCCCCCTGAAATAAAAACGGTCCAAATCATCCCCCCTGAAATAAAAACGGTCCAAATCACCCCCCCTCTGAAATAAAAACGGTACAAATCATCCCCCCCTGAAATAAAAACGGTCCAAATCATCCCCCCCTGAAATAAAAACGGTCCAAATCATCCCCCCTGAAATAAAAACGGTCCAAATCATCCCCCCTGTAAAACTGTCATCCCTCCTTTCCATCCCTTATGTCATTTCATCAATGAATGTGGTTTTACTGCTATTTCAACATTTAGAGTCATCACCAGAAAAATAACTTATTTGACAATTTTCACCTGTTTCAAGTAAATTTTCACTTGAAATAAGTAGAAAAATCTGCCTGTGGGATCAGATTTATCTTCTTATTACAAGCAAAAAAATCTTGTTCCACTGGCAGATTTTTCTACTTATATCAAGTGAAAATCTACTTGAAACAGGTGAAAATTGTTGTTTTTTCCAGTGATGAGTCTTGCTTTAAGTGTAATGAGATTTTTTTTTTTACTAAAATGAGACATTTTAACTAGAAATAAGACAAATATTCTTGTTAAGATTGTGAGTTTTTGCAGTGATCCATGTTACTTATCCTGTGAAGGACAGAGTCATATTGATAAGTTCAGAAAAGTGTTTTTTATTGTTGTGTTTTGATTAGTGGTGGGACTCGATTAAAAAAATTAATCTAATTAATTAGATGCTTTGTAATTAATTCATCGCAATTAATTACATATCAATATTTGACACAAGAAGCAGGATTTTTCAATTTAAATGGATTTTGGTATATGACTGAATCATTGAATTGACACAAATTAGTTTAAACAACAAAATTGTGTTTATTTTGATAACTGAGTTTTACAATTAAGGTCAATATGAATAATAGGAATATGATTGCATTGTCAACAAGGCACAAACTTAAATTCAAGTTAGCTATATTCAAGCTTTTTCAGGACTTTTTGTAAACTTTCTATGTCAGCTCCGGTGATAGGCAAATTCTTTCTTGCACACAACTGCGCTTTTATGCAGGTTTCTACTCGGTAGTTTTTTAAAACTAAAATTTCCGCCCAATCGAACCAGCAACGACTTCCCATCGGTTTCGGTTTGCATTGTTGTTTCTCGTGTTGAATACTGTGCATCAGTTTTACAGGTAACTTATACCGGGAACTCATGCAATGAGAACTCATGAGAAACGTTCTGCACGGTTTGGAGTGCAAAAGTAAATTGCGATTAAATGCGTTTTTTGTTTTTTTTGTTGTGTTATTTTTCTGTAATTAATTAATCGTAATTAATGCGATAAAGTCCCAGCCCTAGTTTTGATGTATTTGATGTAAGCCCAGTGGATATTTAAAGCTTACAGAAGGCTGCATTTAACTGCTGCTATGTCATTCCTGCAGTATTTCTGCAGGTGTTTTGGTCACTGCTATTATTTGTAATATATTATATTATTTGTAATCAGCACAAATTATCTGTCCCCATATGATCAAATCCACCATCCCCCCTGATTTTATTTTACAACTCCAGTACTGATTCTAACTGACATTTCCTTCTGGACCACAGGAACTTCACACTCGCCTTCTCACTCACCTAAGAATCATTTTTAACCTAAAAATCTCTAGATTTTTCACAGTCTCCTCCTGGCCCGGCACGCGGGAGGCCAGGTTCTTCAGAGACTTGATTATCATGGACAGTGCATCGTTTTTGGCTTCGTTCTTGGCCTCTTTCTTGAGCTCCTCGTCCGTGAGGTTCTCCAGGAACTGGGGAACCATCTCGATGACTGGAAGGAAGTACTTCTTGACCGTGTGCAGCGTGAGGAACTCGTAACACTGGCCGAACGGCCTGAAAGCAGAGCAGAGCAGAGTCAGAACCGTCTCACAGCCGGGACTCTCGCGGCTGGAATCAGAGCTCTCACTTGATAAGTGCAGCGATGATCTGGACGTTCAGTGCTTGGCCGCTCATGAAGCGATCGTGCAAAATTTGAAACCCGTTTAACGTGCCAAACTTGTTTATTAAGTCCACCAGCCAGCCCTGAGGAGACAAGAGAAAGAGAAGTTGATGTTTTTCCTCTGGGGACGGTGACGCTTCCTGCCCCGACTCAGCTCCAACATCCGGCACACAGAGTTTAAACCACAAGTCTAAAAGCTCTTTTTTCACTTCTAAGAAACAAAGTTGTTTATAAATGCTCTATTCTAGATTTTATTCTGGATTATTTAGGGCTGTGCGATTTTGGACAAAAATAAAATCCTGATTTTTTTCTCTGAAAACCCGATTTTCGATTTCGATTTTTTTGGTAAAACTACAAAAGACAATGGAATAAATTGTTTCAAATATTTTATCTTTATTTTTAAAGAAAAATAGCAAACAAATTTCCCTATTGGGAATGAAGTGCAATTGAAAGATCCTGTAAATGCTCCTTGAGTTTAGTAAAGTGACAACATTTACCATTTTCTTGACCAAACAAAGATGACTAGACGCATGCAGCCAGCTGCAAAAAAGGAAAATCCATTTTCCGATTTTCTTTTTTTTAACATCGACTTGATTAATAAATCCGATTTAGATTTAAAATCGATTAATCGCACAGCCCTAGGATTATTATTTGGGAGACCTTTTCTGTCCACAGCAATAACTCTCTACAATTACTCTGAAACGACTTAAATCATGAAAACTACAACCATTCAGGGATAAATAAATATAATAAATATAATATAAATAAAGTAGTATTGAATTAAATTTGGACCTTAATGGAGGGGGGCACAACAACTTATTTTTGTAAAGTGACTATTCTTGACAAATATGTCTAGACCAGGGGTCGGCAACACAAAATGATTTAGATCTATATTGGACCAAAAACACAAAAAACAAATATGTCTGGAGCCGCAAAAAATGAAAAGTCTTGTATCAGAATTAGAATGGAGAAACACATGCTGCATGTTTCTATATTAGTTAGAACTGGGGGGAGATTTATTTTTTCATTATGCAACTCGAGATAAAAGTGGAAATGTCGAAGAAATAGTCAAAATTTTGTAAAAAAAAAAAAAAAAAAAAAAAGTTGAAATGTCAAGATTAATGTTAAAGTACAATCTTGAGAAAAAAGTCAAAATGTCGAGAAAAAAGTCAAAATTTCAAGAAAAAAGTCAAACTGTCGAGATTAAAAAAGAAAAAAAGAAAGAAAAAAAGAAAAAAAGAAAAAAAAAAGGGAAAATAAAGAGAAAAAAAGAAGAAAAAAAAGGCCCGACATTTTTGAAAAAGCTCCAGGAGCCACTAGGGCGGCGCTCTAGAGCCGCGGGTTGCCGATCCCTGGTCTAGAAAATGTAAAAACTTGTTTATTATAAGATTTTCAGCAGAGTTCCAGTGTTGATAACGGAGATATTTCCCGGTGTTTGACTCTCACCTTGGGGGAGCGCGGGTCGGGCGGCCGGGCGTACAGCTCTTACCTTGGGGGAGCGCGGGTCGGGCGGCCGGGCGTACAGCTCTTACCTTGGGGGAGCGCGGGTCGGGCGGCCGGGCGTACAGCTCGTCGTCGGCCAGCTGGGCCCCGGCGGGGACGGTCTCGGACGGCCGCGTGCCGTTGTAGATGTGGAACTTGCAGTGGGGGTTGGTGGCCATGGCCAGCAGCTCCAGCAGAGGAAACCAGTCCTGGGAAAGCTTAGCCACGCACAGCTCCACCAGGCGGTGGGTGTTGTTGATGATGCACCGCTGGACACAAATGGAAGGATGAGTTTAGTTTCACACAACAGCTGGAGACGCTCCAGCAGATAGTCCATGTTCCAGACCAGAGATCAGAACCACTCAAGGTGACAAAACTTGCTTATAATTGTTGAAAAGATCCATGTCTATAGATGATATTCTGGTATAAAACCTTCCTGAGTGGCAGCTGGATCAGAGTTATCAGCTCATGAAGTTCAGAAAATTACATTTTAGATGCTGCTGCATATCCTGGTTTAGACTCATGTTCAGGAAATCTGTTAATGTTTCACAATATTCATATACTTTTTCTTTCCTTTTTTTCAATTTTATTTATGTGTGGGTGTGTATTTGCATTATGGTGTTTGTAGTAATAGTTTAGAGAGCTGTTTTCTTTTTATTTATTTATTTTCTATAATTTTTTGTGTGTAATTAATTCTTATCCTGCTATAATTTTATATCCATTTATTTTTATTTTCTTTTTATGTTGCTATGTTGGAGGAGTTTAAAAAAAAAAGGGAAAAAATCTTTGTGACTTTTAATTTTCTTTTAGTGATACTTGGTACACTAAAATGACCTTTGACCCTACAGTGTTGTGGAAAATCAAGGTTTTAGGAAGATGGTACACACACATGAACCACGATACATGTTGACACAGAACTGTCATGTGTTTTTTTTTTACTTTTGTACTACAGTACAAATGCAGTAAAATGCCACGTGTTAGGCATGAAAATAAAAATAAAGAATAATTGCCAACAGGTATTTGTGTATTTCTACGTCTTACTGAATCAATATCGAAGCATTTAAATCAATATCGAATCGAAACCTAAAGAATTGAAATTGAATCGTGTGGGAAGGAAATGGACAGATGGACAGTAACAGGTACGATCGTCTAAACCAGTTGGTGAATTCTTATTTTTAGTGGACATTGGTGAGGACTAGGCTATACTACATTATACTATTATACTATACTAGACCTGCACCCGTCTGTCTCAGGACTGGTCCTGATGGGTTACCGTATCCATGGATACGGACAGAGCCGGATTAACGCAAAGGCAAACAAGGCATGTGCCCGATTGACAGGGGAGGGGCAGTTTAAGATTAAGATTCCCAGAATATTCTAATTTTTTGAGATAGGATATTTGAGTTTTCTTAAACTGTAAACCATGATCAGCAATATTAAAATAATAAAAGGCTTGCAATATTTCAGTTGATTTGTAATGAATCCACAATGGATGACATTTTTGTTTTTTAATTGCATTACAGAAAATAAAGAACTTTATCACAATATTCTAATTTTCTGAGACAGTCCTGTACATCCGTCTTAACGGAACGGAAACAAAATCTACACGTAATCAATTAAAGTAAACTGATCCGCTCACGGCACAAGTTTCCTCTTCTGATCACGATCCACATGTTTTATCAATATACTGATCGATGTGATTCCCTCATCAAACCAGCTGCAGCCGCTTGTAGGGAAGTCATAAAGAGTTAGAAGTGAAAGCTGCAGCAGAATCTCTGATAACCTGCTGATTCCTGACGGCCAAACGTCTAAGGAAACTAAACACGACTAATCAATACGTGAGTGACTCATCACAGCATCCTCAGCAGTCATTAACTGGTGTTAATGAAGCTTCTACACATCTGGAATCATTCTGGAGGTCACATATGTGGATTATATACAAGATCACTGAAAATAACTTAAATATTCATAAAATAATAGTCTATTTATTAGTCATTGATTTTAGTCAGGTTGGGAAATAAACCCATTTCCTCCCACTGACCCTCATCGTTCCAAACCTCTGGTTTATTGGGAAAACGTTCAAGAATGGATCACCTACATCCGACAGAAATGTTGTCACCGCTGACGTTGCCACATTTATTTAAAACACTGCAAACCATCAACGACATTAAACTAATATTATAGAGATCATGAAGGTTTCTCTCATCCCCAGCAGAGTTCTGGGGCCTGATTTCATGGACGGGGGAAACTCACGTGGATCTCAAACTTCCAGCCACTGACGGCCTCGTCCGTCAGGATCTTGGTGAAGGAGATGGTGAGTCCGTCTCTGAAGAACCTCTGACACGCCTCGCACTTCACATCCAGTCCTGCAACAAAACACACAAAACACACATTCACATGAAAACCTGGCAGGTTAGTTCCCCACTCATGAACACATGAACCTAACCCTAACCACTCATGAACTCACCACAAGGGGGAAACAACTTTTAAAGGGAAAGAAAAGGAAACTGAAATGTACAAGTTTCAGTGTAACCTGCAAAGGTCCAAAAATTTGGAATGAGATTGACATAAAATGCTATAAAAGTTTATTGCTTTTTAACTTCGCCAAGAACTCTGACGTTTTATTATTCTCTCATTTCTGCACCAGTCAGTAGTTTCCTGATCATAAAGCTGAAACACTGGTAGCAACGCGGTGGAGCGGTGGTAAATGTGTAGGTACCAGCTCCATCAGACAGGTGGAGGTACCAGCTCCAGTAACGAGGGTAGTAACGAGTTCCATTTACTCCGTTCCATTTACTTGAGTAAGTTTTGTGAGATGTTGTACTTTTAGGAGTAGTTTTGAATCACTATACTTTTTACTTTTACTTGAGTAGATTTGTGAAGAAGAAACTGTTCCTCTTACTCCGCTACATTAGGAACGTTGAGCTGTTACTTTTCTTTATCACTTTTATCCGCGTACGCGTCAATCTCATGACATCACTGGGTGATTCTTTGGGAAAAATGTTTGTTTTTGCATGTTTTGTCACATTTACACAGACTCAAACACACACACAGTTTCTATGAGTTCATGTTTGTTCTAGTTCTGCTGGTTAAAAAAGAAAAGTACAAAGGCTGGAAATTTTGTGCTACTTGTGCTTAATTTATTTTTTTTATTCTGTTTTTATTTTATTTATTTATTATTTATTAAAGTACTTGAATTTAGCTATTTTTTTATTAATTTAAATGTATTTTATTGATTTAATTTGCCTGAAGATGATTATTTTGTACTTTTGTCTGTTTGAATGGTTGTGTTAAAAAAATAAATCAGACGTTACTCAACAGTTACTCAGTACTTGAGTAGTTTTTTCACCAAGTACTTTTTACTTTTACTCAAGTAATTATTTGGATGATACTTTTTACTTCTACTTGAGTCGTATTATTCTGAAGTAACAGCACTTTTAGCTCCTCTACCAGCTCTGATCCAAACCTGCGTTTCCCACAAAAGATGCTGCTCAGAACAGTTTGGGAAGTTAAGGCTAAAATGAAGATAATTGTTTTATCTTGAGTATTTTTATATAAATGTCATGAGGACTATGAGGATGTTTGACTAGAAGAGGAATCTTCATCTTATGGACGACTTAATGACAACTTAATTAAGATTCTTTTACTTTTAATGTCAACTACTGCTGACACACAGCTACATTGAATATTTTAAACATTTTTAACAATTTAATAAGAATGTTAAAAGTAATCTACGTAATATTTAATATATAGAATATGTAAACAACTGATAGTTCTCCTTTAAATTTCAGTTGTATAAATGTAGTCCTCTAATATGAATGTATCTTTTTTCATATTAATTGGCCATGTTATTCATGTATTTTATTTTACATTTTTATGTATATTTTCTTCTCCCGTTGAGATCTGATGGAGTCAGATGTGTGGATCAAATCCAACATGACCTGACCATCACATTATAACTGACATGTATTATCTCCATTATCATCATTATTATTATTATTAATAACCATCAGCATTATGATCAGTATAATTATCATCACTATTATCATTACTATTATCACAATTGTTAGTATCATTATAACCAATATTATTCATATTATCATCATTCATATCACTATTATCATCACTATTCATTTAATCATCACCACCACTATATTATTATAATTACTGTTATTATTGTCAAAATTATTACCATCAATATTATAACCAATTTTATTATTAATAATTATTATTGATAATATTATCATCATTATTGTGATTCCTATTATCATCATCATTTATTTATTTATTTTCTCTGTTATGTTATATTTATCTCATTGTTCCGGTTATTTAATTATCCTACTTTGTAACTAGACTTATGTGTGTAGGGGTTGTGTGTGGGAGGGGGTTTGTGTTTTATGTCATGTATGTCTGTACTGTAATGTAATATATTGTAACGTATGTTTTATGGGACCCCCTTGAAAATGAGATGTTGCATCTCAAGGGGCTAAACTTTAATACATTCTAAATCATCATCATCATCATCCTGCTGCTGCTCATCAGAGACAGGAACATCATGGTGTTTCAGCAGGAATCCCTTCATCATTCTGCTGCTCTAAGAATCATCTCAGCTCCTGAAAACTAAAGTTCCTCTAGACCCGGACGTTTAACCAGAAACCCAGACAGGCTGAGAGGAACATGGAACTCCACAGAAACTCCTGCTGGAGTTGAACCAGGAACCTTGAGGAGATAATTCCTGCTGTTTCTGTCCAGCTCAGCAGCAGCTCTGACATCTAGAACACCGTGTGCATTCGTACCTTTTTTACTGAGGTCAATAGCAGCTTCCAAGAGAACTTCCAACTCTCCTTTTGGCAGAACGGGAACGACCCAGCGAGGCCTGCAGGACAGACACACACGTCAACACAGAATCATGTACGCACCAAAACAATTAATACATTTTGAAGCTTGAAAACAATCAAAAAATATTTCTAGACTTGAGTGTGTTAATGTCAGAAAGAGTAACAGCTCTCTCACTGAGAAACCCCAGCAGACCAAGTATAAGCAGGTTCTGTGTTACTCAGATAAGGTTGTTGGTTTGAAGGCCAGTGAACTGAGATCCAACCGGAGTGTTGAACTTGATTTCTGCTCAAAGCAAAGTTCATAAACCCTCAGCTTCACACGGGGAAGAGGAGAGCCATGAACATCATAACGCTGACTACGTTTACATCAGTCTAAACTGGGGTTCAGGTCAATATTCCAGTGACTGAAACATTAGGAATAATGTGTTTCCATGCTGAGCTAACAGTAATTAATCATTTGGGATATCTGGATCAAAACAGCGACGCACGGAGAACGTCATGACGCAATTCCCCTCATTTCTGCTTCTTCTTCCTGGATCCAAAACAACAACAACAACAGCAGCAGCAGCAGCAGGAGGAAAATCAACAGCCCAGTAGAAGTTTCTTTTCCAGCGGAGCTTGATCTGGTCTGGCGTTCCTACAAATGCTGCTTCGTGCAACTTTTCTCTCTCCTTCTTGTAAATCTTCTATCCCGGTACTTTCTAGCGTCTACAAATACAGAAATGTTCATATCTTTCATTACATTTATGAAGTGATTAGTCTCCTCCTGGTCTTGGTTTCTCCGTGTTTAGAAGAACTTCCTGGACTCAAAAGACCAGGATTCCTTGTGAACAGAGCATGTGCAGAAAACAGATTCCTGTTCCGTTTGATTGGGATATTCCGTTACGTTTACATGACCCAATATTCAGGTTTAAAAGGAGTAACCCAGGGCTCATATTGGGGTTTTTAAAAACCTGAATATGAGCAAATTCAGGTTATTCAAAGGGGTTATTGGTGTTTACATGGCCGTGCAAATTCGGGTTATTGATCATATTTGGGTTAGAGAAGGTTATTGATGCTGGAAACGTAGTCAGTGGTGAGCTGTTAACATGAGTGTGGTTTTGATGATTAATTATTATTATTATTATTATTATGATTATTATTATCATTATTACTATTATCATTATTACTATTATTATTATTATGATGATGATCATTACCTGTTGATCATGTCGTCCAGCTTGGCCAGGTCGGTGTTATTATTATTATTATTATTATTATTCTTACCTGTTGATCATGTCGTCCAGCTTGGCCAGGTCGGTGTGGTATTATTACGGTATTATATTATTATTATAGTGATAATTACCTGTTGATCATGTCGTCCAGCTTGGCCAGGTCGGTGTGGTATTATTACGGTATTATATTATTATTATAGTGATAATTACCTGTTGATCATGTCGTCCAGCTTGGCCAGGTCCGTGTGGTGTTATTATTATTATATTATTATTATTCTCACCTGTTGATCATGTCGTCCAGCTTGGCCAGGTCGGTGTGGTATTATTATTATTATTATTATTATTATTCTCACCTGTTGATCATGTCGTCCAGCTTGGCCAGGTCGGTGTGGGGGAAGGCCGGCTCCTCCTCCTCCAGCTGGGGGGGTCCGTCCCCCTGGCCCTGCTCGTCCGGGGGGCTGACCGGGGAGTTCTCATTGGACGAGTTGGGGGACGATGTCTGCAACACAGAGACGCCAACGTTACAAACCATCACTCAAAACCCACCATAGCTGGAGTCACGCTTTATTACAGGGTCCGTGTACTTCGCGGTCATCCGTTTTTTGTTTTGAAATGACAAAATAAAAATAGAGAAATAATCCAAAATAATCAGTTTCCAGTTTTTTGTTTTGATAATAAAAAACGAAAAACGGATAGTTATCCATTATCTGTTATCCATTATCCGATTTCATTGATGTGTTTGAAAATCTGAATTGGGAATTAAAACAGCGAGTGAAAGAGAGCGAAACTCTTCTCTATTTCCTATTCGTTTCCACTGCTGCTGTTTCCTCTTTTAGCTTTCCAGCCTCGTCATCTGCTTCTTCTTCATCTTCATCTACTGAAGATGCAGCTTCACATGGAACTGGTTCCAGATAAATCATTCCACAGGTCCAGATATGCAGCTGATCCCTGCTGCTAAAACCTAATCCCATGATATTTTTATATGATTTAAAGCAGTGTTTCTCAACTCCGGTCCACGGGACCCAGTGCCCTGCATGTTTTAGATGTTTCCCTGATTCTAATGAATGACTAGTTTTCTGTTTTTTATTGTCAAAACAAAAAACGGGAAATCGATTATTTTGGATTATTTCTCTATTTTTATTTTGTCATCTGTGTCATTTCTGACACAGATGTATCGATGTATTTATAAATCAACAACATCTTATATATGGGTGACATCCAATTTGAGGGGTGGAATAACAAAGATAAGAAACTGCTACAAATACTCCGTGTTCCAAGGAGGAGGTTAAAACCTGAATCCCCCACTAGAGATGAACGGATAGGAATAATACATGAAATATATGTCATGGAAAAGTTGTCACTCTCTCTAAAAACAGAGAAGGAGAATTGTTACCAGATGTGTCTGAGTGGACTGAGAACATAAAAACTATTAGGTCTGACTTTTACTAACTTGACAAAAATAAGGGGATCAAAATGTGTTTTGTAATATGATATATTGATATAATTTACAGCACGATCTTTACTCATTCTGCTTTGTGTGTAATTTTCTGTATGTGATATTTGAGATGAAAAGCTTTCCATGTTCCATGTAAAGATTTTACAGAGAAAGTTCTGGGAAGAGCCAGGAGGAAAACTGGACATCAGAATGTCATTCCAATGTTATGTTAACATCTTACTGAAGTGATTTTGACGCTATGAAAATCTGCATGTGTGAAATCAAGGCTTTTCCAAATGAAAGATAAAAAGAAAAATAATCAAAAAGAAAAAATAAATAAATAAAAAATAAACATCCTCTATGTGAGGGATGAACCTGAACTGAACACCCTCATGACATGACACCTCTCCCTGACATCGCAGGGTCCAGGCCAGGATGCAGAGCTGTAGTTTAACACACTTCTCTGCTGCTTCTCGAGGACCAACGCCTGCCAACAAAACTATAAGATTACATGATGTAACTGGTAACTCTAACCAGGTGCCTAGCAAAATAGAAGTAGTTGCAGTTCCCCGCCCTCCACTAGTTCACCAGGTGCGGCGTTATAGAGGCATTAACCAAAATAATCTTGTAAAAATTAAAACCAATGCACATTTGGTACCAATAAGAGACCGAAAAATTAGATGCGGACTACTAAATATACGATCATTAAGCTCCAAGTCTCTGTTAGTAAACGATATAATCACAGAGAGCAGGAGTGATGTTTTCTGCTTAACAGAAACATGGTTACAGGATGAAGAGTATGTTAGTTTGAATGAATCAACTCCGCCCGGCTACTTTAATCATCACATTCCTAGAAACACGGGCCGGGGCGGAGGAGTCGCAGCAATTTATAACTCCGGTCTCGAAACAAAAATTGAACCTAAGTGCAATCATAATACGTTTGAAAGCCTCACGCTTAGTCTGAAATTTCCGAGCTGGAAATCAGAGAAGCCAGTTGTGTTAGTGGTAGTGTATCGGCCCCCTGCTGGCGCTTATCTAGAGTTTTTGTCTGAATTTTCAGATTTCCTTTCTGGATTATTGATCAGTACAGATAAATTCATCATAGTGGGTGATTTTAATATTCATATGGATGTTGAAAGCGATAATCTTAAATTAGCTTTCAATTCTCTTCTAGAATCAATGGGTATCTCACAAAAAGTGGACGGGCCGACGCATTGTTTTGATTATACTCTCGATCTCGTTCTCACCTACGGTGTTGAAACTGATGGTCTGTTGGTGTCACCTGTTAACTCCCTTTTATCCGACCATTATTTAATAACGTTTGAATTGAATGTTGTTGATGTTGAAGTGCAGGGCAGGAGGTATTATTTTAGCAGATGTTTGTCTGATGAAGCTATTGCTAAATTTAAGGAGACCGTTGCTCGTCTTGCGACAGTGGAAAATAGTGAAGCCTCTACTGAAGCAATAGAGGCCAGTGACCTGGGTTCTACCTCTGATGTTGATTTTCTTGTTAGTAACACTGCTGATCTGTTGCACTCAGCTTTAGATGAAGTTGCTCCTTTGAAAAGGAGGGTTTCTAGCCACAGGAGCTTAACTCCCTGGTACAATTCAGATATTCGCATGTTGAAACAAAGCGTGCGTAAAATGGAAAGGAAGTGGTACTCTTGTAGGTCTGTAGACTCTTATCGTGAATGGAAAGATATTCTAATAGTATATAAAAAAGCCATTCGCAAAGCCAGAACAGCTTATTATTCAACGTTGATAGAGGATAACAAAAGTAACCCACGTTTTCTGTTCAGCACTGTAGCCAGGCTGACAAAGAGTCACAACTCTGTTGAGCCGTGCATTCCTGCAGCTCTCAGTAGTGAGGACTTTATGAGCTTCTTTAACAGTAAAATCACGAGAATTAGAGAAGAAATCAACCAGCCGGTTGTAGGTGTTTCTTCAGCTTTAGCGACTTCCCTAGGCTCTGACTTGTCTCTAGACTGTTTTGATCCTATAGACCTCCCTGAGCTGACCTCACTCGTTAATAGAGCTAAGTCAACCACATGTATGTTAGACCCCATCCCGAATCGACTATTCAAAAATGTTTTTTCTCTTATTGGTGTGACAATACTGGACCAAATCAACCTATCCCTAAGCTTAGGATATGTACCACAGGTTTTCAAAGTGGCAGTAATTAAACCTTTACTTAAAAAACCTTCCCTTGACCCAGACACCTTAGCTAATTATAGGCCAATTTCTAACCT
This sequence comes from Cololabis saira, assembly GCF_033807715.1. Taxonomy (NCBI): domain Eukaryota; kingdom Metazoa; phylum Chordata; class Actinopteri; order Beloniformes; family Belonidae; genus Cololabis; species Cololabis saira. The sequence goes on from NC_084592.1 coordinate 50,867,482, forward strand.
TCCATTTGTATCTAAAATTCTGGAAAAGGCAGTTTCAAGCCAGTTATGTGACTATTTGTATAGAAATGATCTGTTTGAAGTCTTTCAGTCAGGGTTCAGAATGCATCATAGCACAGAGACAGCACTGGTTCGAGTTACGAATTACCTTCTTATGGCCTCAGATAAGGGATTAGTGTCCATACTGGTTCTACTGGACCTCAGTGCTGCTTTTGACACTGTTGATCATGGCATTTTACTGCACAGGTTAGAGCATGTTGTTGGGATTAAAGGGACAGCTCTATGTTGGTTTAAATCATATCTATCTGACAGGTTCCAGTTTGTTCATGTACATGAGGTTTCTTCAGAACAGTCAAGGGTCTGTTATGGTGTTCCGCAGGGTTCAGTGCTAGGACCAATCTTGTTTAGTTTATACATGCAGCCGTTGGGAAGTATAATCCAGAATCACGGCATACACTTTCATTGTTATGCTGATGATACGCAGCTCTACTTGTCTATGAAGCCGGATGAAACAGAACCGTTAGTTAAACTTCAGGCATGTCTTAGGGACATCAAGGACTGGATGTCCAGAAATTTCTTGCTTCTAAATTCAGATAAAACAGAGGTTATCATTCTTGGTCCAGAGCATCTTAGGAAGGGATTAGATGGTGTTGCGATGGCTTCCAGTGCAACTGTGAGAAACCTTGGTGTTGTTTTCGATCAGGATTTGTCGTTTAAACCATATGTTAATCAGGTTTGTAAAATAGCGTTTTTCCATCTCCGTAATATTGCAAAAATTAGGAAAATCCTCTCGCAGAGGGATGCAGAAAAACTAGTTCATGCGTTTGTATCTTCTAGACTGGATTACTGTAATGTGTTGTTAGCAGGATGTCCAAGTAATTTGCTGAATAGGCTCCAGCTGATCCAAAATGCAGCAGCACGAGTACTGACAGGAATCAGCAGGAGAGACCACGTCTCTCCAGTGTTAGCGTCGCTCCATTGGCTACCTGTAAAATTCAGAATTCAATTTAAAATTTTATTACTTGCATATAAAGCCCAAAACGGCTTAGCTCCTCATTATTTGCAAGACCTGATAGTGCCTTATGTTCCTGGCAGAGCTCTCCGTTCTCAGAGTGCAGGTTTACTCGTAGTTCCTAGAGTATCTAAATGTAGATTTGGAGGGCGGGCGTTCTGCTATCAGGCACCATTACTATGGAACCAACTTCCAATCTGGGTTAAGGAGGCTGACACCACTTCCACCTTTAAAACTAAACTTAAAACCTTTCTGTTTAGTAAAGCTTATAGTTAGTGTTAAGTAAACCTCTAGCTGGTGTTGGTAAATCTCTAGGTAGTGTAAACTTTAGTGTGTTAGAGTCAGTAGTCATTGTCGCAGCTATAGAACAAAACTATAATAGTTAGTCTCAAATATAGCTTCGCGGTAGATATGCTGCTATAGGCTTATGCTGCAGGGGGGCACCGACATGATCCGCTGGGCGGTGCCTCTCACCCTTCTTCTCCTCTCCTTTTCCCTGCCTCTCTTCTCCATTACCATTTTTATTTATTATAAATATCTCATAGCTATCATTTTTGTCCATCGTTCCTGTAGTTTCTTGTGCCGGCCCCCCTTTTTTCTCTTTTGTGTATGTTTGCAGGCCGGAGCCTCGGGAGCTGCATTCTGGCCTGTGTTCCCGGCCCTCCCCCCCCTCTGGTCATCCCATTGCTTCTTCCACCTGCCTACGTGGATGTCTGCTGTTGCTGCTTCCGCCTGCCTGCACCCCCCCCCCCTCTGGTCATCCCGTTGCTGCTTCCACATGACTGTTGTGTGCTGCTGATGCCCCCCCCCCCCCCTCTGGTCATCCCGCTACTCCTTCCACATGACTGTTGTGTGCTGCTGACGCCCCCCCCCCCCCCTCTGGTCATCCCGCTGCTGCTTCCACATGACTGTTGTGTGCTGCTGACGCCCCCCCCCCCCCCCCCACCTCTGGTCATCCCGCTGCTGCTTCCACCTGCCTGCTGTGTGCTGTCGACGTCCCTGACTCCCCCAGTCTGGCCTTCGGCAGGAGGGTCCCCCCTTATGAGCCAGGTCCTGCTCAAGGTTTCTTCCCTCCTAAAGGGGAGTTTTTCCTTGCCACTGTTTGGCTTAAGGCTTTTCTCCCACTAAGGGAGTTTTTACCTGCCATTGTTTATATAATAATTGCTCGGGGGTTTATGTTTATGTTTATGTTTATGTTTATGTTTATGTTTATGTTCATGTTCATGTTCTGGATCTCTGGAAAGCGTCTAGAGACAACATCTGTTGTATTAGACGCTATATAAATAAAATTGAATTGAATTGAATTGAAAATGAAGCAGCAACATCTTCTTTAGGAACAATGACTGACTGAGTTTTGGAGGATGAAACTTCCAAAGTTTTACCAGATTTTAATGCACGGTTGCCGAACTCTAAATGTCAGATAATATGAACAGAAATAACTGAACAGAAATAACTGCTCCTGACGTCTTCTGGTTTTATCCACATTTACTGAGCTGCACATGTGAATATCAGCTCCCACTGATCCATGAAGGTATTTAGACCTGGACATGCAGACTGAACTAAACCAGTTAGTCTGCTAGTTTTAAACTTTCACTTTCAGTTCAGCGAGTCCCTGCTCTCAAACACAAACAGCAACGTCAGACACGAGCCGTTCATCCACTCTCAACTGGTGGAAATGGCTCAGTCATTGAAACGTCTGTGACTTGTGTCCCGCTTCTCTGAAATATCTGGCAAACAAAAGTTCAGGATGGATAAAAACAACTTTAAACCTGGGGGTCAGGGTCTTGTGCCCCATGGGTGCCCCAGCCAGACTCTGGAACTCCCTCCCCCACATAAAACAGACAGACTCCATCACAACTGAAAACTCACCTGTTCACACTGGCTCACTCTAACTGGACACTACACTAGTTTGTTCTATTTATTGATTTACGTCAGTGGTTCCCAAACTTTTTTTGCCAGGCCCCCCTTTTGTACGTAACAGAATTTTCGAGCCCCCCCAATATGGAACTGGAGCAGTCTCATAATTCGCAAATGCACACACCGTTTCACAAATGCACACACCGTTTCACAAATGCACACACCGTTTCACAAATGCACACACCGTTTCACAAATGCACACAACGTTTCACACGTGCGTAGGACAAGATATACAAATGTATTTTTGATGCACACCAAATATAACCTGATTTACAAACGGTTTTTTGTCTGTGAGTTGCGCTGGATTTGTGTGTGACTTTTGAGACTCTCCTGACGTGACTCGATCCACAAATACGTTTTTAACACGGAAGGATCTGCAACCAATCAGATATTCCTTTGTTCCAGTCAATCATGAGAGCGTATCCCACGTGGGGGACGATTTACTCTAAACCAATCACATTAAAGGGGCGGATACACTTTTGAACTGCGTTCACATCGTTCGCTTAGAAAAGTGATTAATATTTGGAGTTGGTGGAGTAAAGATAAATAAACAAGACAGCAACACGGGATGGAGAGCAGATCACTGCTCTGCTTTTCTTGTGATCCTGGTAAATAAAACAGCGCGATCAGAGATGGTTTGTCGGGCTGTTCAACCAGAGCCGTCGGGAGAGCTCCAAGTCCTGCCGATGCAGCAACTGATGATGAGAAACAGCGGAGATATTTCTGTATTTGAACTACAGGTGTCTTTCAGGAGAACGAGCCTGTTGACGGGGGTGAGTATTGCTGCAGTCGCGTTCTGGCTCTGGCCGCGAGCGGCGCTGGTCCCGGTCAGACACCAGATGACCACAGTGAGCAGACGTGGAGGTCAGAAACAAGCAGCTGTTATGCTCACATTTATGATGTGACATCGCCACCACACAGAGACAAACATGTGTGAAAACAGCGGTGGCAGATCAACACATTCCCAGTGCAGAGTCATGCTCATGGGAAGATGCAGCCGTGATGATGCTGGTCGGGGTTTAGTCCACCGATCATCAAACATCTGAGCTGCATACAGAGGTTCTTCGGTTATCGGTCGACTGATACCGACTTTACTCCAGATATTTCGGTAAATTAATCTCCTGACATGTGCTGCTCCACCTGGCGCTGCAGCTCGTCCCCGTCAGGTAACATCAGCTCTCTGCTGCGTCTGTCTGGTTCTGAATCAGCGGGACAATCCCAAGTAACACGTCGTGAAACCAAACGGAGCAAATACATAAATATCTCCACTGTTACTCATCATCAGTTGCTGCATCGGCAGGACTAAGAGCTCTCCTGACGGCTCTGGTTGAACGGCCCCACAAACCATCTCTGATCTGATGTTTTCTTTACCGAGATCACAAGAAAATCAGAACAGTGATCTCCTCTCGATCCTGTTTATTTATCTTTTATCTCCTGTTGCTGTTTATTTATCTTTACTCCACCAACTCAAAATATAAATCACTTCTCTAAGCGAACAACGCTAACGCAGCTCAAACAGCAGGTTCCCCGAACCGGGACCAAAACCCACGGTGAGGCTGCATTCAGCCATTATGGCCCTTATTTATGGAACAGCCTGCCAGAGAACCTCAGGGTTAGTTGGTTAGTTAGTTAGTTAGTTAGTTAGTTATCTATGGAACAGCCTGCCAGAGAACCTCAGGGTTGGTTAGTTAGTTAGTTAGTTAGTTAGTTAGTTAGTTAGTTAGTTATCTATGGAACAGCCTGCCAGAGAACCTCAGGGTTGGTTAGTTAGTTAGTTAGTTAGTTAGTTAGTTAGTTATCTATGGAACAGCCTGCCAGAGAACCTCAGGGCCACAGAGAATGTTGATATTTTTAAAAGGAGGCTCAAGACACACCTTTTTAGTTTGGCATTTATCTGATCTCATTTACCTAGTCTTTTCAGCTATTTATTGTATCTATTGTATTTACTTTTTTAGCTTTTTTATTATCTTTAAAACTTTAATCCATTTTAGTGACTTTTTATTTTATGTTATTTATTATTCATCTTAAGTTTTATATAGATTTCTCTAAAATTTTACACTTTTTAGGTATTTCTTACTTTCTTTTAATCTTTTAGTTTTTAGCTCCAGTGTTTCCTCAGGGGGGTCGTCCACACTGGGAGGTGTGCCTGCTCTGCCCATGGGGGTGTCGTCATGGGGATCCCTCAGGCCTGGGTAGCTGGGGGAGGGACTCCACCTTCTGTGTGGGGTCTGCCCTGGTCTGTCCGGGTTGGGGGGGTCTCTGTGGCGATGCTTCTGGTGGTCATGGCCGGTGGAGCCTCTCGGTGTGGACGGCCACCCATAGGTAGTGTTTTCCTCACCTGGATCGTTAGTGCTGAGCCATGTCACCAGTCCCCTTACTGTGAGTGAGTGAGTGAGTGAGTGAGTGAGTGAGTGAGTGAGTGAGTGAGTGAGTGAGTGAGTGAGTGAGTGAGTGAGTGAGTGAGTGAGTGAGTGAGTGAGTGAGTGAGTGAGTGAGTGAGTGAGTGAGTGAGTGAGTGAGTGTGTGAGTGTGTGAGTGTGTGTGTACGCGTGGGGGGTGGGGTCGTATGGGATGTTTTAAATTGTGTTTTTGATTGTTATTTTATTCTGCAGGTAAAGCACCATGTGTTGCATTTATATTGTATGATTTGGTGCTATATAAATAAATAAAGTTAAAGTTAAAGTTAAAGTGTATCCGCCCCTTTAATCCGATTGGTTTAGAGTAAATCGTGTTTTATCCTTTTATGCTCTGCGTCCCCCACGTGGGTGCGCTCTTATGATTGGCTGAAACAAAGGAAGATATCTGATTGGTTGCAGATCCTTCCGTGTTAAAAAAAAAACGTATTTGTGGATCGAGTCACGTCAGGGGAGTCTCAAAAGTCACACGCAAATCCAGCGCAGCTCACACAGAAAAACACGTTGTCCTACGCTCGTGTGAATTTTTATTTATTTTTTTTTAAAGATTTGTTTGGGCTCTAGTGGCCCTTTATTCAAGTTGCAGATATGAAAGGGGTAGAGAGAGAGATCGGGGATGACACGCAGCAAAGGTGCGCAGGCCGGGATTCGAACCTGCGACCGCTGCAGGAGGAGGACTGTAGCCTCAGTATATGAGCTGCTGCTTAACCCACTGCGCCACCGAGCGGCCCAAGCTCGTGTGAATTTTTCTGTGCATTTGTGAAACGGTGTGTGCATTTGTGAATTATGAGACTGTTCTAGCTCCATACCCCGACCCCAACACAGACACATCTTTTGCATTCAAATGTGACTGCAATTTATTTCATATATTGAACATATCTGCGAAAAAACTGTCCATCTCTGTAAAAATAGATTTTCAACCTGACCAGCTCACAAAGGTGGAAACAACAACAACAACAGGAGCCAAAATCTGAACATTTGCTCTACAAAAATGACACCTTTAATCCCCATATGTTTCCAGTGATGTGAGTGGGCTCGCTTCTTTTTTTTTCCTTTTTACTGTACAATACAGTATGCATTACTTTCAACATGTTTTTTTCCAAAAATAACCAGCTCCCTGAGAAAAAAAAAACAGCAGCAACAGCTAAACAAATAATCAAAATGTCAACAATTGCTCTGCAAAAATGTCAGTTTTAATCCCCACACCTTTTTAGTGAGTGGTGGGCTTGTTCATGTTACAGATCTCTCAAACCGGTTGCAGGTGAGAGATTACCACATGCATCTTCCTTCCAGTAGCACCGGGTAGTTGAGGGACCTGAAGCAGCAGGTCCTGGTTAGATTCCCGCCGGCCAGACCACTTCATGTCATTCCCCTTCTCTCTTCCCCCTATTTCCTGTCTCTCTCTCACTGCACATATGTGTGGAACGAGCGAGGGATTTCAGATGCTGATTCGCGACCGAGAGCCAGAAAAATTTTACTTTCATAATATTCACTCAGTGAATGTACATGATCACTTGCTTGCTCGTTGTTGCGAAAATCTCGCCAGAATAAAGGCTGATTTATGGTTCCACATTACACCAACGCAGAGCCAACTGCGTAGGGTACGCGGCGAAATCAGCTCCGAGCCGGCAGGCATCATCATCCCGAAATTTTCGGAGCAAATTTCTTACCAGGCGTTATTTGGATAAACTGAGCCCAGGTTGGGGATCTTAACGGTTACTTGCCTGAAAAAATATTAAAACTTAATAAAGTGGCATATTAACAGCGCTACAGCGGAAATTAAAACAGCTTTTAGCTCTGGGCTTCCTGATATGTTGTGACGTTTGTGCAAACGTAACTACGCAGTCGCTTACGTACCCGAACGTAAACCACGCAGTGACGTAGCAAGTGGTTCCCAATCCCTAGGGAACATTACAAGGACCCTACTCATTTCTAGGGCTAGTGGTAGAAAGTAGGGTGAACATTGGGATTGGCCCTTAGAGTTCCGAACCCCCCAGAGAAGCAGAAACCAGAAATATTCAGCAGCATCCTCTTCCTCACAGAGGAGCATGTTCAGCAGCATCCTCTTCCTCACAGAGGAGCATGTTCAGCAGCATCCTCTTCCTCACAGAGGAGCATGTTCAGCAGCATCCTCTTCCTCACAGAGCAGCATGTTGACGGCGGCGCTGCAGCTGCAGCAGCGGCGCTTTGTTCAGATCCAGAACGGGGAAACATGGATGTGGGGGAGTGATGGAGCTCCTTCTGCCTGGCTGACCTACATAGGAGCTTCCTCTCACGTCTAACCAACACACACACTCTCTGCAGCCATCACTCCACTCTGTTCATTGATGCTCTCCCCCCCACGGTCCCCTGGGCGACAGCAGGTTCTGGTGACACCTACCTGGTTCTGGGGCAGCGGCGGTTGGCTCTGAGCATCGGGGGCCTGGCCCTGGCCTTGGCCCTGGCCCTGGCCCTGGCTGTCGTTGCCCCCCACCGGAGAGCCACGCGTGGTGGCCGTCATGCTCGCCACGGGGCAGATCTTGGCAATCTTGGCCTCTTAGGGAGCGCTGGCCCGGAGGGAAATCACAGCCCGCTCAGCTGTAGCGCAGAGGGAAGAGAGGCCGAGCACACGAGAGAGCGACGCGAGCAGCTGGAGACCTGGACGAGCTGCTGGGACCATCGCATTACCTGCAGGAGAGGAGGAGAGGACAAATTAGGCCTGTGTTGAAAATAATCGATTCTCCGATTTTAAATCGATTCTCATATTAATTCCTAAAAATCGATTAATATGTCTGAAGATCGATCTAAATTTTTTTTTTTTTTTTCCCCATCATTACAACTTTTGGTACTTTTTTGTTTATGCCCAAAAAAGAAATATTTTGTTGGACAGGAGAATAACTGGTGCCATGTTTTTGCCTTTAAAATATGTTTAAAGGTTTGAAAACATTAAAGTTTTCAGTAATAATTGCATAAATTGTCTATATTTCTTTGCTTTATATACTGTCTTGGGGTTACATTTGCATAAATGTTAAAAACCAAATTCTCAGCAAATGGGGAAAAAATAAAAGCGATTTCATCCGTCTCTGTTTCCCCCTGGATCTGTTTGGTAATTCTACACGATGTTTCTGTTTCAGTTCTATCAGCATTCTGGGAGCTGATTGGTCCTTACAGCATCATTAGCTGCAATACTTGCTGTTGAATCTCAATATAATACTAGTATTAATATGTTGCAGAACTACAGTCATATCATTCATGCAACAGCTCAGTCATATGTTCCTCATTCAAGGTTGTTAAAAAAATACAGCTATAATATCGTATCGTTATCGTCACCTCAGTATCGTGTATCATACCGTATCGTGAGATTAGTGTATCGTTACACCCCTAGTTAGAGTCTACAGTTCCGGCATCATCATCATCATCATCATCATCATCATCGGTTCAACACTGACCATCTTCCTCAGATGATAACGGTGTCTTATTCAAAAAAACGTGATAAATGTTCTACTTGCTGCTCTTTTTGGTTGTTAAAAAGTTCACACAGAAAATAATAGTAAAAATAATAAAAAAGTGTATAAAAAAGTTTATAAAATCTAGTCGGGAACCGAGTAACTGATTGATTGTGTATTGATGAAGAGGAAGGAGCCGATGTGTGGGAGGAAGAAGCTCAGCATTGCACAAACAAATGTCACTATTTTGGACAATAAACAGAAGAATACGAGGGGGGGGTGTACGTTATATTATTACTATTGTACAGGAGACACATCAACACACCAACAATAACCAGTTTGGGAGAAGCTGAACTTCCACACGTTCAGTAACCACCATTCCTTGTTAGGACCAAGTGGTTAGAATTAATCCATCGTGATCAACATCAGCTTTCAGACCAAAGACAAGAGAATATATACGTGTGTGATGATCAAACTGGGACACGAACTCGTGGTTTTAAATTTAGGTTGTTTTGTTTCTGGTGAATTTCAAACCAGCAGAATCTTTCTCCCCCATAATGGATCTGCTATTCATGATGTAAAGTTTCCACCTGGTGTTGCATCCTTACTGATAAACTACCTGCTAATGATCCGTTATGATGAGACACGCCCATACAAGGTGTGTTAAAGCAGCACAATGTAACTTTCATCTTTTGTTGAGTTTGGCGGCTCTTTTGGACAAAAGCGGTAGTGCTTTACCAGAAAGAACTACATTTCCCATGAGCACCAGCGCGTACTGCCGGAAAACTCCTGTCCCCGTCGCTGCATTTGTTTTGATATTGAATCAGAGAAGACGGGACGGACTTTCAAAACTACTTCTCTGTTTTCAGCGGTCGTTTACAGGATGGATAGTGAAGAGGTAATGTATCTATTTTTGGCTAAACAATATAATATGACGATGTTGAAAATCACTAAGTTCAACTTGGTTTTATTAGTGAAGTCTCCCCCGCCCCCCGTCCTGTTTCAGCAGATAATGCGCCCCAAACTATAAACTCATACGCTACTCCAACATACTTACTGACAAAATAAAAAATACTTTATAACCTGTGAATAACTGAATGCCCATTCCTTATATTTTGCAGATCAGCCCTGCACAATTTTACAGTTCTCAGGAAAAATACTAGAACCCAAGACGAATCCCCTGTATGTGAAAACATTCTAATTTAGATTCTTATTGAACATAGAACTCTACATTTACATTTGTATCATAACAATTGTGTCTCTCTTGTCAGACATCCCTCCTCGTCTTTCAGCTCACGCCAGCGAGTGAACGCCGGGACAATGTTTATTCTTGTCCGGGCATTTAGCTTGTTACTCTCCCGCTTTCTTTTTTTCGCCTCCTCCGATAAAACTTTTATTTTCTTGGGTTTTTCCGCTGCTTCGTCCATGACACCAGCTTCTGCTGAGCTCTGATCTCCACGCCCCGCCCAGCTTTGGTCTCCACTACAAATGGGGAAGGAGGGGGAAGTGACGTATGCCGTAAAGCAGTCAAAGCCGTAAAAATGTGTAGTTTTTTAGTGTGGCAGGGTTCCTACCATGCTCCTCAAAGTTACATAGTGCCAGTGAAGGAGATACAGACCCCTCAGACCATGACAGAGGTTCATTAAACCTGTTGGAAGTTGATGGACCATCACAATGATGATGGTGAAATATTAGATTAAGGTGGAAAAGTTACGTAGGCCGCGTTCAGACTGCAGGCAAATCTGATTCATATCTGATTCCTTCTCATATCCGATTTTCAGGGCTGACTGTCCACACTGTTTTTAGCAAGTGTCCAAATCTGGCTCTGTTCAGACTGGGCCACATCATAGACTGATCTGACGGGTTGCCGTAGCAACGACGTCGGAGCGAAGGCGTCACCCAGTGCGTGTATTGTGTGAAGTCATGTAATTGTGACATCAAAAACAATAACAATATGGAGCCAGCTCACATGCTGTTCCATACCTGTGAAGCTGTGCATACACTGTGCAATATTTTAAATCGTTTGACACTGCCCCATCTCACTCTAATCCTCCCGCAGACCTCTGTTACTGGAACTCCAGGCTGGTTTTGGGGCAGGGGTGGGCTGTGCATCCTGCCCACCCGATCAAAGGTTATGGGATCCTTTATTTTTTTATAATTTTATCTTTTTATATATATAAAAAAATCCCAAAATATCTGTACCGTTTCTGATTGGGTCGGCACTGCGCATCATTTTTAGACACAACAATGAACGCATACCGCAAAAGTTGTGTCTCTGCGGAGGGACCCGGCGTCACAGAGAAAAGTGTTGAGAACAAAACCACCAGCAATCTAACAAACCAACCAACAAAGCTCAGAGTTAACAAAACCAACCAGCAATGAACAACTGGCAGCCCCGCTCTCTAACCTCCTCCTGATGAGCTGACGGGCTGCAGGTTCAGGCTCACAGCACGACTGAAGGCTGATTTATGGTTCCGCGTTACACCAACGCAGAGGCTACGGCGTAGGGGACGCGGCGACGCACACCGTACGTGGAAATGCGGTCTTTTTTTCTGCTATTAAAACATGATTTGTAATGTGAATTTGCAACACTCAAACTACAAATAATAGTTTTTGACGTGACATCAGAGATTGTACATGCTCTCTGTGAAAGGATGAGTAGCTCCACAACTGGAAATGGGCGGGTGGTTTGGAGCGTCTGGGACAGTCATATCCGATCTGAGTGTTTGGATGTTCAGACTGACACGCATCTGCCCAAATGAGATATGGATCGGATATGAAACTACCTCTCGGAGGTGGTTTCCATCTGGTTTGCAAAAATCGGATCTCACGCGGTTTGGGACTGTTCAGACTTCAAAAGATTCATCCAGTTTCAATCTGGATGGGCTAAAAATCGGATATTGGCTGCAGTCTGAACGCGGCCATAGTGCTGCTTTAAAATTCCAGTATATCTAGAAGTTAGGTTGCGTCACACACAGGAAAGGTTTCACAGATCAATCCTAAACGTCCACAGCGACGGTTCGACAACACGGCCCCAGAACGGGGATGAGAGGTTGCTGCACCCGCGGGAGCAGCCAAGCACCTTGCTCTGTTTCACGGTCTCAGGGGGAAGCAGATGCAAACAGAAGTGAGACTGCTGCACAAAGAGTTGTGGTACCATCAGCAGTTCTTTGCAGAGCCAAAGTACAAAGCTCCCACACAAGAGTGGACCTGTGTTACTGGGGGGACCGGGTCAGCAGGACCGGGTCAGCAGGGGGGACCGGGTCAGCAGGGGGGACCGGGTCAGCAGGGGGGGGACCGGGTCAGCAGGGGGGGGACCGGGTCAGCAGGGGGGGACCGGGTCAGCAGGGGGGGGACCGGGTCAGCAGGGGGGGGACCGGGTCAGCAGGACCGGGTCAGCAGGGGGGGGACCGGGTCAGCGGGGGGGGACCGGGTCAGCGGGGGGGGGACCGGGTCAGCAGGGGGGGGACCGGGTCAGCAGGGGGGGGACCGGGTCAGCAGGGGGGGGACCGGGTCAGCAGGACCGGGTCAGCAGGGGGGGGACCGGGTCAGCAGGACCGGGTCAGCAGGGCCGGAGGTGAGTCCTCTTTGTCACGTTTCACACTGGTAAACAGCAGCTCGTCAATGCTAGCCTTAAGGCCCCATTTACACATAGCCGGGTATTTACAAAAACGGATATTATCCCCTCTACGTTTTGAAAAATACCATCGTTTACACGAATCCGCATAAATACGCTGTTAACGTCATGCCAGCCAATCAGAATCCTGGAAAAAACATCAACAAATGACACGTGTAACTTCCAGGCTGATTTATGGTTCCGCGTTACACCAACGCAGAGCTACGCCGTAGGCTACGCGGTGACGCACACCGTACGGCGCATCGCTGCGTACCCTACGCCGTAGCTCTGCAGCGATTTAACGCGGGACCATGAATCAGGCTTTACTTCCAAGATGAACCAGAGTCTTTGGTTTGGAGTGACAGAGAAGTGGAGTTACTTTTAAGTGTGACGTTAGAATATAAAACAGGTAAAATACAAGAAAATATTGACGGTTACAAACTAATTGTAAACACAGGTGTCACTCATGACGCTGGTGACGTTTCTGTCTCATAATGTGACGTTCTGAAGAATAAATCTCCATTTTCCTCTGTTTAGACGCAAACGTGAAAACTGAGTTTTTGAAAATCTCCCCTTTGGCCGGAGTTTTCAGGAATGATGGTTTTTGGAGACTTTGAGCTCCGTGTTCGTGTAAACGAACGGCCAAAACGCATGAAAACACCTCAGTTTTTCCTCTGTGTAAACGGGGCCTAAGACTGGAATGTTAACTGTTGCTAAGCAACTGCTCAACTGCTGAGAGATTACAGGTATCAGGGCTAGAACATCTCTGACATGGACCCGGTCCGTCGGAGGCCGCTGGGGGCCGAGGTCTTGGGAGCGAGTCAGGGCTGGGTGATATATCGAGATTTTAATAAATATCGACAGGGTGCAATTTGCCGGTGGGGATTTCCCCCTCTGGTTTACACGTCCACCCTCTGCTGAATTATTTTCATCCTCGGTGGGGACAACATTTAGCATTTTTATTCTATATATGCAGGCAGTTTATTTGTATTTCATGTGTTTTATACATGTTGATATTGTGCAGACCTCTATTAATAAAGGAACCTGTGTGACATTTGGCACGAGGCTTTGTATTAAAACTGACTGTTTTTTTAAGGGTTTGATCAGAAAAAATGAAGCTAACAGAGATGCTAACAGAGATGCTATGCTATAATGCTTTGCTTTTCTGTGCCCAATTATGGCACAGAAAAAATATGGATATATATCGAGTATCAACATTCAGCTAGAAAATATCGAGATATGACTTTTGGTCCATATCGTCCAGCCGTAGCGAGTCCTCCATCTGTCAAGGGGTTCAGAGACAAGACAGACAAGTTCCAGCATTTCCTAACACTTTTATCAATTATAATAGTGCTCCTTCCAGAGCACCAGCTGGAACCCGTTAACGTTGATAACGTGGTGTTGCAGCGTGATGCAGTAAGAACCGTTAACGTTGATAACTCGGTGTTGCAGCGTGATGCAGTAAGAACCGTTAACGTTGATAACTCGGTGTTGCAGCGTGATGCAGTAAGAACCGTTAACGTTGATAACTCGGTGTTGCAGCGTGATGCAGTAAGAACCGTTAACGTTGATAACTCGGTGTTGCAGCGTGATGCAGTAAGAACCGTTAACGTTGATAACTTGCAGCGTGATGCAGTAAGAACCGTTAACGTTGATAACTTGGTGTTGCAGCGTGATGCAGTAAGAACCGTTAACGTTGATAACTTGCAGCGTGATGCAGTAAGAACCGTTAACGTTGATAACTTGCAGCGTGATGCAGTAAGAACCGTTAACGTTGATAACTCGGTGTTGCAGCGTGATGCAGTAAGAACCGTTAACGTTGATAACTCGGTGTTGCAGCGTGATGCAGTAAGAACCGTTAACGTTGATAACTCGGTGTTGCAGCGTGATGCAGTAAGAACCGTTAACGTTGATAACTCGGTGTTGCAGCGTGATGCAGTAAGAACCGTTAACGTTGATAACTCGGTGTTGCAGCGTGATGCAGTAAGAACCGTTAACGTTGATAACTCGGTGTTGCAGCGTGATGCAGTAAGAACCGTTAACGTTGATAACTCCGTGTTGCAGCGTGATGCAGTAAGAACCGTTAACGTTGATAACTCGGTGTTGCAGCGTGATGCAGTAAGAACCGTTAACGTTGATAACTCGGAGTTGCACCGTGATGCAGTAAGAACCGTTAACGTTGATAACTTGGTGTTGCAGCGTGATGCAGTAAGAACCGTTAACGTTGATAACTCGGTGTTGCAGCGTGATGCAGTAAGAACCGTTAACGTTGATAACTCGGTGTTGCAGCGTGATGCAGTAAGAACCGTTAACGTTGATAACTCGGTGTTGCAGCGTGATGCAGTAAGAACCGTTAACGTTGATAACTTTCAGCGTGATGCAGTAAGAACCGTTAACACTGATAACTTGCAGAGTGATGCAGTAAGAACCGTTAACGTTGATAACTCGGTGTTGCAGAGTGATGCAGTAAGAACCGTTAACGTTGATAACTCGGTGTTGCAGCGTGATGCAGTAAGAACCGTTAACGTTGATAACTCGGTGTTGCAGAGTGATGCAGTAAGAACCGTTAACGTTGATAACTCGGTGTTGCAGCGTGATGCAGTAAGAACCGTTAACGTTGATAACTCGGTGTTGCAGCGTGATGCAGTAAGAACCGGTCCATGACGAGAAGGTCCAGCGGGGGAAATGCCTCGTCATCAATACTCCGACTCTGCTGAGTCAGCGTGTTAATGTGAAGCTAGAAAGTCTGTAAACTGGGGAAGACGTTTATCACAGATGCCCGAGTGCTTTTGCCTTCACTTTCGGTTCCGAATGAATTTCTAATCAGTAAAACCAAATGTGTAACGCTCCGTCTAATCTTGCTCTGCAGCGACCCAACGCTGACAGATTTCAGAAGTCACTTTAAAACACTAATGCCACTTTTCCACCAGAACCTGCTCAGCCCGGCTCAACTAGGATCTAGACGACTCGGATCTAGACAGAGATAAGGAACGACCAAATCCACCAGCAGCTCCTTCATAGCTGCTCAGATACCAACGCACTTTTCAGCAGCAGAGACTAAAAACATTAAAAAGCTGCTTGAAGCTTCTTTCACTCTCATTTCTAACTTGATATGGAACACGAGCCCCAGACCAGCAGCACATTTATCATTTATCATCATAGATCTGCATCCTCCAAAGTGTGTTACAACCAGGGGTAAATATTACGGTACAGGGGGCTCAAACTAGGGCTGAACGATATACCGTTATCGTATCTATATCGAGATATGAACATTCAAGACATTAATAACGGAAAAGCAACGATATAAACGATATATTTCCATAAACACTACTTTTAAGATTGCTCTTGAACGCACCACTACGGCCAGCCAACCACAAAGCTTATTTCATGCTTGCTGTTGATCGACAGCTGAAGCCAACCAATGACAAACATAGGAGGGAGGGAGACGTAGACGGAGACGCACACAGCCACACACACAGGAGAGCGGAGAAGAGCGGAGAAATCCAAACGGAAGAAAAGAGACATGAGTGCGGAGGATAATGCAGCCGGTGGCAGAGCAGAATCAAATTTTGTGCCAAAACATAAATCATCCTCCATTATTTGGAGGTATTTTGGATTTAGAAAGGATGATGTCGACCAGAGCGAGGTGTTGTGCAAGTCGTGCTTGGTGAAAATTGCGACGTGTATTTCGCAGCCATCCGTTTTTTTTTTTTTTTAAATTACAAAATAAAAATAGAGTAATAAACCAAAATAATCCGTTCCCCATCTTTTGTTTTGATAATAAAAAATTCATTGATGTGTTTGAAAATCGAAATTGGGAATTAAAACAGCGAGTGGAAAACTCTTTTCTCTATTTCCTATTCGTTTACTGAAAAACAAGGATTGGACAAATGGGGGGATTGCACATGCGCAGTAATAAATTAATAAAGTTGTTTCTGGTTCTTTTGTTCATCAGATTGAAAGTTAACATTTTTAGATATTTAATTGTTGAAACAGAAAATAAATCAAATATGAAACCTGGGAATGAAACATGAGTTTAATTTGTAATCTGTCTTCACTTCGTCATGAAACTGCAGTGATGTTGTGACAGTCCGTTCAGCTGCAGCGTCCAATCAATAATCAATAACATGTACTGAACTCTAACTCTAACTGCATTGGTTATTTATCGTTAAAGCGGAGCTACAGTAAAATATTTTGATTATTATTTATTATTGAGTGACTTTATGTTAATGTTGATGACTGGCAGTGAGTTCTAATCAATAAAACTGCACTCTTTTGATTTCTGATGTTTTTATTTTTCTGAAAAATGATTGGTTTTCACCAAACCGAAGTCA
The DNA here is from genome assembly GCF_033807715.1 of Cololabis saira. Lineage (NCBI taxonomy): Eukaryota > Metazoa > Chordata > Actinopteri > Beloniformes > Belonidae > Cololabis > Cololabis saira. The sequence continues at coordinate 50,884,197 of NC_084592.1, forward strand.
TATCGTATCGTATCGATATCGAGATATCTGGCATGAATATCGAGATATGAAATTTTGTCCATATCGTTCAGCCCTAGCTCAAACTATGGAATACATGTTCCCATTTAGCAAAAAAATGTTTCTCTGTACAAGGTTTTAAAGGATATCTGAAACACCACTTACTTTTTGTTTTGTAAATGGAACTGCTCTGGCAGAAGTAATGGATGTGCTGACACATTTTATCGTCTTGCGTAATCTCCTTGAAATTATTTTTTGTTTGTTTTCATTGGGTTTGTTATTTAGTCCTTTATTTTTTGTTTGTTTCTTAATTATCAAATTGTACTCTTTATTGTTATTCACATATCCGATCATTTTTCTTTTGTGTAAATTCTTTGTAATTTTCATTTAATTTCTATCATCTATAGATTTCTAACTGCTCATTTGTATATTTTGTTTTTATAAGTATGATATTACATTTTATGTTAACTATAGGTGGAGGCAGCTGATAAGCTCTTTGAATTTTCACCTCTTCCTGCACTTTAATTTGTAAAGTTGTTACTTTTATTTGTGTAATTTTTAAACTGTGCAAATAAATAAATCTAAAAAAAAAAAAAAATCTAAAAATCTATCGTCTCCTCCAGGTTCTACATCTTTATCTATCATCTCCTCCAGGTTCTACATCTTTATCTATCATCTCCTCCAGGTTCTACATCTTTATCTATCATCTCCTCCAGGTTCTACATCTTTATCTATCATCTCCTCCAGGTTCTACATCTTTATCTATCATCTCCTCCAGGTTCTACATCTTTATCTATCATCTCCTCCAGGTTCTACATCTTTATCTATCATCTCCTCCAGGTTCTACATCTTTATCTATCATCTCCTCCAGGTTCTCCATCTTTATCTATCATCTCCTCCAGGTTCTACATCTTTATCTATCATCTCCTCCAGGTTCTACATCTTTATCTATCATCTCCTCCAGGTTCTACATCTTTATCTATCATCTCCTCCAGGTTCTCCATCTTTATCTATCATCTCCTCCAGGTTCTACATCTTTATCTATCATCTCCTCCAGGTTCTCCATCTTTATCTATCATCTCCTCCAGGTTCTCCATCTTTATCTATCGTCTCCTCCAGGTTCTACATCTTTATCTATCATCTCCTTCAGGTTCTACATCTATATCTATCATCTCCTCCAGGTTCTACATCTTTATCTATCATCTCCTCCAGGTTCTCCATCTTTATCTATCATCTCCTCCAGGTTCTCCATCTTTATCTATCGTCTCCTCCAGGTTCTACATCTTTATCTATCATCTCCTTCAGGTTCTACATCTATATCTATCATCTCCTCCATCTTTATCTATCATCTCCTCCAGGTTCTACATCTTTATCTATCATCTCCTCCAGGTTCTCCATCTTTATCTATCATCTCCTCCATCTTTATCTATCATCTCCTCCAGGTTCTACATCTTTATCTATCATCTCCTCCAGGTTCTCCATCTTTATCTATCATCTCCTCCATCTTTATCTATCATCTCCTCCAGGTTCTACATCTTTATCTATCATCTCCTCCATCTTTATCTATCATCTCCTCCAGGTTCTCCATCTTTATCTATCATCTCCTCCATCTTTATCTATCATCTCCTCCAGGTTCTACATCTTTATCTATCATCTCCTCCAGGTTCTACATCTTTAGTGTTGTTGTCTTCTTCCTTTAGATACACAATCAAATACGTCACAGCAGCTTCTCCAACCTCCTCCTACTGATCTGGGTGTTGATTGTAGTGGAAAAGAAACCAGGCCGAGTTGAGATGAGTTGAGATGATTAGAGTGACTAGAGTTAGGTGCTGGTGGAAAAGTACCATAAATAAACTGCAACATGTACAGGACTGTCTCAGAAAATTAGAATATTGTGATTTTCTGTAATGCAATTAAAAAAACAAAAAAACCTTTTATTATTTTAATATTGCTGATCATGGTTTACAGTTTAAGAAAACTCAAATATCCTATCTCAAAAAATTAGAATATTCTGGGAATCTTAATCTTAAACTGTAAACCATAATCAGCAATATTAAAATAATAAAAGGCTTGCAATATTTCAGTTGATTTGTAATGAATCCAGAATGGATGACATTTTAGTTTTTTTAATTGCATTACAGAAAATAAAGAACTTTATCACAATATTCTAATTTTCTGAGACAGTCCTGTAAACATCCGGTGCCGCCCTGGAAGCTTCCGTCCGTCCGTCCAGCGGGAACGTCAGACTAACCAAAGAACCAACAACCGTCTCCACGTCTCCCAGGACGAGCCTGAAGGTTCCCAGACACATCATCTCTTATAAACATTATTATAATTATAAACGTATAAGGGAACCAGAACGTTTCGCTGCTTTACTCTCTGGAATAATGACCATGGATCTGTAATATACTCACTTTTTCTTTAAATTTGGTTGTATAACATGTGGCTTATATAAATTATTTGTCCTTAATGTAATATTACAGCATATTGTAGGTTTTAGGGAAGTGAGACTGTAATTTTCCTTATTTTATAAAGTATTAATGGTAGCTGTGGTGCTGAATGAAGGAGGAGTTACTACCATATCCACGTCTCCTCCTCCTCCCATGGAGCTGCTGAAACGTCACCGTCGCCGCCATATTGGATGTTCAAGACTGTAAACTAATACAAGTAAATGGACTTATTTTCATAAAGCACCTTTCTACAAAGAAATGTACGTTTTACGTCTCATTTATTCATTCACACATGCACTTTTTTCCTCTTTTTTAATTTTTTTTCATCTTTTTTCCTTTGTTCCTTTTTTCATTTTTTCCTCTTTTTTCCTTTTTTCCTCTTTTTTTCATCTTTTTTTCCCTTTTCATCTTTTTTCCCTTTTTTCATCTTTTTTTCCCTTTTCATCTTTTTTCCTTTTTTCATCTTTTTTTTCATCTTTTTCCCTTTTTTCATCTTTTTTCCTTTTTTCATCTTTTTTTCATCTTTTTTCCTTTTTTTAATCTTTTTTTCCCTCTTTTTTTCTTTCATCATCTTTTTTTTTTACTCTTTTCCTCCTTTTTTCCCTTCTTTTTTTCCTCTTTTTTCCTTATTTTCATAAAGCATCTTTCTACAAACAAATGTACGTTTTACGTCTCATTTATTCATTCACACACGCACTAATATACTTGGGAAACAGTTAGGACCAAATATAATATATTTAATTTTCTCAGATGACAAAAATAAGAACTTTATTGATCCCACATAGGAGTAATTCATGTTATATCAGCTGTAGAGAACAAGGTAGTGCCGAAAAACTATATATATCCCCCTCACAAAAATAAGACAAATAGAGAAACATATTTTATCATCAACGTTCAAAACTAAATACATTATATTTGGTACTAACTGTTTCCAAGTATATTAGTGCGTGTGTGAATGAATAAATGAGACGTAAAACGTACATTTCTTTGTAGAAAGATGCTTTATGAAAATAAGTCCATTCACTTGTATTAGTTTACAGTCTTGAACATCCAATATGGCGACGGTGACGTATCAGCAGCTCCGTGGGAGGAGGAGGAGACGTGGATGTGGTTACTACGGTTCCTGCAGGAGAATCCAAAGAGCGTTTTCAGCCAACATCACATAGTTAATACAGGGTAAAGTTTACAGGCGTACTATCGTGGTGCGGCAACACACACGTCTTATCAGCTCCGTCATAAACACGACACCATAATAAAGGCTGATAAAACACCAGCCCAGTCCCAGGTCCAAACCAGCTCTGTGGACCAAACTCATCCACAATCTACACGGTTTATTCAATATTTCATTTCAATTTATCCTACTTTACAATCCTTTACAAACACGGTGGCACCAGAAGGTTTGACGACGGGTCAATATTTCTTTAATTTGGAGATTTTATATCCCGCGTGATTGTTTGATATCAAAGACATGAAAAGCTTTTAATCGTGAAGTCGGTTGATAATTAATCGTACGACTAAGAAAGTTCTGTCCGGTATCCTTCCAGCCCGACTATGACACGCTTTTTAATAGTATCATTTCACTGCGACTAGTGGAATAATTAGATTATTTCCTCACATCATGTAAAAATAAAAATGCTCATGTCTTTTGGGTGGATGTGTAAAAACAACAGAGCAGGACAAGCTCAACAGATCTGGACTATAAATCCCCTTCATTAGTTAACACACAGATTATGACAAAGAGATTGTATATAATAAAAACCAAGGGAACATGATGTTCACGTTTGTGATCTGCACCTCTTTCCTTTGGTAAGTTTAGGGACGCTAAAGGAGAGGAGAGGAGAGGAGAGGAGAGGAGAGGAGAGGAGAGGAGAGGTCTCCACCTCCACGTGAGCAGACTGGTTTCACCGGAGGAATTCATCACATCTCAGCCAGAGTTTTTACTAATCAAATCAATAAATATATTACTCAAACCAATCTGGGTGACCCACTGCCAGCTAGCGCTGAGAAGTTGAACAGCGTTCTTCTGAAAACAAACACACAAACTAAACAGCAACTATAAAGCTGGACAGTAACCAGAGGAAACGTCAGTCAGGATCATTTCACTTTAGACGTTCAATTAAACACCCAAACTACTCAGGTGGAGCGAGTTACACTACTGGAATAAAATGTCCAGTGTTAATTTGTATGTATACAAGATTAAAGGATAAGATGCAAGGGAGAGAATTATGGAATTATGCAGGTAATATTTACTGATCTTTTTTGTCCTCGTTTTAATCGGGACTATTTATTTATTTTTTCTTTTCTTACTGGTTCTTTGTTGTTACATATATTTTCTTTTTGTGTTTGCTTCTTTTTTGGGTGGAAATGCTAGAAAGCATTTGTTATAGAAAGTGTAAATAATAATAATGTGAAGGTTAAAGGCATTTATAAGCTCAGAGCTTCAGCCTATTCCTTTTCGATCTAAATGATTACACGACATGTTATGAATGAGTGAACCAGACTGAGCACATGATCGAAATAAATAAATAAATAAAATAAATAAATAAATGTAGTTCCAAAGGAAACTAGTGTTCTCCGTCCGGACCCTAATGTTCCCAAAGCTCCTCCAGACACACGTGATGACAGACACGTGTCACAAATCACTTATGCAACGACAGCACACCTGACATTCCTCACATTCCTCCAGTGTTCCGGTCCCCGACGGCAGGTGCTAGTCACTAGAGATGCACCGATCACGAACTCGAAAATCAGTATCTGCCGATCACAGCGTGAAATCCATACATTCGTCAATTGTATTATTAGGTATAAAAATGAAGAGATGAGAAAGTATCATGAATTGTCTGTTTTAGTTCAGACTGAGGTAATGTGCAACATTTCCCACTAGAGACTCTTAAAGACGATTTAGACTCGGCTAACTAAGAGTTGGTGTAGCTACTAGCTTAAGCTTTCCTGTGGTAATAATTATGTACATGTGCAACAACACGGACAACAGCAGACATGTTTCTCTAAAAATTGATACCAGTTGTAAACTATAAACCTTAGTTTTCCTGTGGAAAGAGGAATTAAATCTTAAAATAAAAAATTAATTATGAATTATTAAGCTTTGTGAAAGCTTTAGCAATAGCTTCCGCCGCGTGTGAGGAAACTCTTGTGAGTGAAGCAAAACTCTTCACACTAGAACTCCAAATGTCCCTCGTGAAGCGACTGACACGGCTTTGTACGGTAAACGTACACGGTATATAGTTTGGTGTAACACGTGACAGGATTTCATCAGTGAAATACTTACGACGCGGCAGCGCGCACTGCGGATCCAAGCAGCTAACGTGTTTAAACCCGACGTCTTTTATAAACTTAAACTTAAACTTAAACTTTATTTATTTGTATAGCGCCAAATCATACAATATAAAATGCAACACATGGTGCTTTACATGCAGAATAAAATAACAATAAAAAAACACAATATAAAACATTCCATACGACCCCACCCCCCACGCGTACACACACACTCACACTCATATACCTGTGCACACACTCACACGCCCACACCCACACACACACACACACAATAAGTGGACTGGTGACATGGCTTAGCACTAACGATCCAGGTGAGGAAAACACTACCTATGGGTGGCCGTCCACACCGAGAGGCATCACCGACCACGACCACCAGAAGCATCCCCACAGAGACCCCCCCAACCCGGACAGACCGGGGCAGACCCCACACAGAAGGTGGAGCCCCCCCCCAGCTACCCAGGCCTGAGGGATCCCCATGACGACACCCCCATGGGCGGAGCAGGCACACCTCCCAGTGTGAACGACCCCCCTGAGGAAACACTGGAGCTAAAAACTAAAAGATTAAAAGAAAGTAAAAAATGCCTAAAAGTGTAAAATTTTAGAGAAATATATATAAAACTTAAGATGAATAATAAATAACATAAAGTAAAAAGTCATTAAAATGGATTAAAGTTTTAGAGATGATAAAAGAGCTAAAGAAGTACACACAATACATAGCTAAAAACACTAGGTAAATGAGATCAGATAAAAGCCAAACTAAAAAGGTGTGTCTTGAGCCTCCTTTTAAAAATATCAACATTCTCTGCGGCCCTGAGGTTCTCTGGCAGGCTGTTCCATAAAGAGGGGCCATAATGGCTGAATGCAGCCTCACCGTGGGTTTTGGTCGCGGTTCGGGGAATGGTTAAAAGGCCGGTACCAGAGGACCTCAGGGTCCGTGAGGGTTGATACAGTAAAAGCAGATCAGATAAATAAGATGGCCCAAGACCGTTAAGACACTTAAAAACCAGTAAAAGAACCTTAAAATCAATCCTGAAACGGACGGGGAGCCAATGCAGCGATTTTAAAACAGGTGTAATGTGCTCCCGCCCTCTGGTCCTCGTCAGCACGCGAGCGGCTGAGTTCTGTAATAGCTGTAAGTTCTTAATACTCTTTTTAGGAAGACCAGAGAGCAGGGCATTACAATTATAAGAAAGCGGCTGATGAGCAAACCATATGAATCCATTACCTTACGATGTAGTCTCTGTTACAGCTGTTACTGCCGTGTTACTTCCTTTTCTTACTCTGCCTTAGCAGCAGACAACTTTGGAAACTCAATATACTCCTTTGTGTAAAAAACTTTCAAATGTCTTATCAGCTTCGTTGTGTTGAAATCCCGATCACTGGCCGATCAATCGGTGCATCTCTACTAGTCGCCGACGGCGGGCGCTAGTCACCTACTGGTTGGCGGTAAACTGAGACGGAACTGAAATGAGTTTCCACCGCTGACATAATGTCATATTATGGTTCTTCTCCACCAGAACCGACTCGTCTCCTCCACCAGGTTTGGTTCTTCTCCACCAGGATCTAACTAGAGTAGATACTTTTCTGTATCTATTCTACCGAGGTTCTAAGGGGCTGAGTCGGGCTGTGATGTCATCACACTCCAGGCCACCGATTGGTCGGGGGGTTGGAGTCAGACGTCTGAGTCAGGATGTGACATCAGAGAAAGAGACTCTGACGGAGTTTCTGATTCATTTGATTCCAGCAACAACGGTTCATAAACCTGGTGGAGGAGAGAATTAAAAAGATCTAGAGGAGATAAGGAACCACCAGATCTACCAGGAGAGAATTAAAAAGATCTAGAGGAGATAAGGAACCACCAGATCTACCAGGAGAGAATTAAAAAGATCTAGAGGAGATAAGGAACCACCAGATCTACCAGGATCTCCTTCATAGCTGCTCAGATACCAACGCACTTTTCAGCAGCAGAGACAAACTAACAATATTAAAAAGCCGCTTGAAGCTTCTTTCACTCTCATTTTTAACTTTATATGGAACACAAGCCCCAAACCAGCAGCACATCTATCATCTATATATCTATCTATCATCTCCTCCAGGTTCTCCATCTTTATCTATCATCTCCTCCAGGTTCTACATCTTTATCTATCATCTCCTCCAGGTTCTACATCTTTATCTATCATCTCCTCCAGGTTCTACATCTTTATCTATCATCTCCTCCAGGTTCTCCATCTTTATCTATCATCTCCTCCATCTTTATCTATCATCTCCTCCAGGTTCTACATCTTTATCTATCATCTCCTCCATCTTTATCTATCATCTCCTCCAGGTTCTACATCTTTATCTATCATCTCCTCCAGGTTCTCCATCTTTATCTATCATCTCCTCCAGGTTCTACATCTTTATCTATCATCTCCTCCAGGTTCTACATCTTTATCTACCATCTCCTCCAGGTTCTCCATCTTTATCTATCATCTCCTCCAGGTTCTACATCTTTATCTACCATCTCCTCCAGGTTCTCCATCTTTATCTATCATCTCCTCCAGGTTCTACATCTTTATCTATCATCTCCTCCAGGTTCTCCATCTTTATCTATCATCTCCTCCAGGTTCTACATCTTTATCTACCATCTCCTCCAGGTTCTCCATCTTTATCTATCATCTCCTCCAGGTTCTACATCTTTATCTATCATCTCCTCCAGGTTCTACATCTTTATCTATTATCTCCTCCAGGTTCTACATCTTTATCTATCATCTCCTCCATCTTTATCTATCATCTCCTCCAGGTTCTACATCTTTATCTATCATCTCCTCCATCTTTATCTATCATCTCCTCCAGGTTCTCCATCTTTATCTAACCTCCTCATCTACATCTAGCTTCTCCAACCTCCTACTTCTGCTCCAGTTGCTCATTGTAGTGGAAAAGAAACCAGGAGTTGAGATGAGCAGAGCCGAGTAGGTGCTGGTGTTAAAGTTCCATTAGTTACCTGGCAGCAGTCACCTGCAGCAGCTAAATGATTAGGGTAGTTAAGGCCGTAGCAGCAGTAGTGTCGGGTTAAGGCTGAATTATGGTTCTGCGTCAAAGCAACGCCGTCGTGAACCTTCAGACTTCTCCCTCACTCCATTTCCCCCCCAGTACCCCCCGTTACCGCTAGTTAGCGATATTTTCCTGAATGGTTTATCCAACTTTTTCCGGTTACAGTGAATCAAAGAGATAAGGACAACTATTGTGCAAAACAAAAACAAAAAAATCACACATACACGAAGAAAAGAGTCTGAAAGTTCACGACTGCTTCAAACCGGAAACCAGAAATGCGTTGCTACCAAGCGAACCAATCACAGCCTCTCGTCTGCGTTTGGTCTGCGTCGCCTCCACGCGTAGTTACAATTTTTGGGAGGAGCACGTCAGTGACGGCGTCAGCGTCAGTTACGGCGTCACTGACGGCGACACGGCATGTGGTTCGCGTCGACGCGTACTACACGTCGTAGGCACGGCGCCGTTTTGACGCAAAACCATAACTCAGCCTTTAGTCAGCAGGTTAGAGGACTAGTCAGCAGGTTAGAGGACTAGTCAGCAGGTTAGAGGACTAGTCAGCAGTAGAGATGCACCGATCGATCGGCAACCGATCAGTATCGACTGATAACACCCCTAACGGTTTTGATCGGAAATCGGAAAATAATAGTTCAGAGCTGCAGATCAGATGACGTTTACAACAACAAACGCCGCCCTCGTGAGTTCCCACACCTGACCAGGTGTCATGGGGGCGTGGCCTCTATAAGGGGCGTGGCCTCTAGAAGGGGCGTGGCCTCTAGAAGGGGCGTGGCCGTCTCTACAAAACATCAACACTGAAAATGGCGTCGCTGTTATGGGAGTTTTACAATATCTGAATAGGACAACAAATGTACAGTTTGCACGGTCCAAAGGAGACACCGCCAGGAGGAATGTTACAAAAGAATTCCAACACAACGAAGCTGATAAGACATTGAACGTTTTTCATTCGAAGGAGAATATTGAGTTGCCAAAGTCGGCTGCTGCTAAGGCAGAGAAAGAACAGGAGCAACGCCGCTAACTCAGCTGAACGTAACAGAGACTTATAAACGACAAAAAATAAAGAACTACATCGTAAAGTAATGGATTCATAAGCCTTGATTATCAGCCGCTTTCTGTTGTAGCAGACGTCGGGTTTAAACACGCCGTTAGCTGCGTGGATCCCGGTACGCGCTGCCGCGTCGTTAGTATTTCACTGATGAAATCCTGCCAGAGTTTAACCAGAATATTTACAGTCACATCCAAACCCTCACCAGGACGACAGTCGTGTCAGTCGCTCCAGTGACAGGTGGATTCTAGTGAGAAGAGTTTTACTCACAAGAGTTTCCTCACACGCGGCGGAAGCTACCGCTAAAGCTTTCACAAAGCTTAATAATTCATAATTCATTTTTATTATAAGATTTAATTCCTCTTTCCACAGGAAAACTAAGGTTTACAGTTAACTTGTATCAGCTCTAAGAGAGAGACATGTCTGCTGTTTCTGTGTTGGTTCATGTTGTACATTGTTTATTGTTTATTAAGATCCCCATTAGCTGTCACCATGGTAACAGCTAGTCTTCCTGGGGTCTACACATAAAATACATATAAATGTAACATATATAAGATTCGTACATTACTACGTGAATAGAGCTAAACTGATTGAGCTTGGATTATACTAAGCACTCCAAAATCCCGACCCACCACACAACCCCATCCTACTCCGTACATGCACAAAACAATAAAATAATGTACATGCACAAAACATTGAAAATAAAATCTAAATAAAACAATGTCAGATGTACATCATTATCACCACAGGAAGATTAAACTACTAAACTACACTAACTCTTTGTAACTGAGTCTAAATCATCTCTAGAGTGAAATGTTGCACATCAGCCTGAAATAAAACAGTCCATTCATGAAACTTTCTCATCTCCTAATAATACGATGTCAGTGTTGAACATGAGACAACAATATTGACGCTGATCGGTGATCGGCAACATCTGGATCGGCAGATACTGATTTTGGAGATCAGTGATCGGCAACATCAGTGATCGGCCCTCACAACCCTGATCAGTGCAGCTCTAGTCAGCAGGTTAGTTAGTTATTCAGCAGGTTAGAGGACTAGTCAGCAGGTTATTCAGCAGGTTAGTTAGTTATTCAGCAGGTTAGTTCGTTATTCAGCAGGTTAGTCAGCAGGTTAGTCAGCAGGTTAGTTCGTTATTCAGCAGGTTAGTCAGCAGGTTAGTTAGTTATTCAGCAGGTTAGTTAGTTATTCAGCAGGTTAGTTCGTTATTCAGCAGGTTAGTCAGCAGGTTAGTTCGTTATTCAGCAGGTTAGTCAGCAGGTTAGTTAGTTATTCAGCAGGTTAGTTAGTTGTTCAGCAGGTTATTCAGCAGGTTAGTTAGTTATTCAGCAGGTTAGTTAGTTATTCAGCAGGTTAGTTAGTTATTCAGCAAGTTAGTTAGTTGGTCATCAGTTTAGTCAGAAGCAGGTTATTCAGCAGGTTATTCTGTAGGTTATTCAGTCAGCAAGTTAGACTGATTTGACTATTTAAAAATGCACCTTAACCTTTTTATATTATTTATATTTCTTGTTTCTGTTTGCACTGTAAAGTTGATGCTTTTAATCTCACTGTACCATGAATATGACAATACATATATAATATATAATAAATGGATTAGTCAGCAGGTTAGGGAGATTATATATATATATATATATATATATAATATATATACACATACATACACACACACACACACACAAAACACACAGGGTTGTGGTTAGTCAGTTATTCCTCAGGTCTATTATATCCTGTTATTATCACTATATAGTTCTATAGTGTATATAACTAACTATACTAGAGTTATATTAGTATATACTATATAGTTCTGGTTATTCAGTCAGTAGGTCATAGTAATATATATATATATATATATATATATATATATATATATATATATATATATATAACAGTTTACACTTATACTGGATATAAATCTATAGGACTATTATAGTATATACTATATAGTTCTGGTTAGTTATTCAGTTATTTATCTAGTTATCAGGTCAGTGTTATGGTTAGTCAGAAACTACTATAGTATTGTATATATTATACTATATAAACTATATAGTTAGGGTTAGTGGTCAGTGTTGTGGTTAAGTCAGTTATTCAGCAGGTCAGAGACTATTATAGTGTATAAACTATATAGTTATATAGTATACTATAACTATACTATAGTCATATTGGTATAACCAGAACTGTCAGAGACTGTAGTACACAGTACTGTCTGTATTAGTGTATAGTACTATAGTAAATATATAATTATGGTTAGTCAGAGACTATTATAGTAACTATAACCAGTTATTATAATTATATTAGTATATCTAGTATTTTCAACTGTATTTCTGGTTGAGTTTCCAGCTAAAAGGCTAGTTAGCCGCCTAGCCGTTAGCTGTTAGGGTTAGCCCCCCCGGACCGGGCCTGGTTCTCTCGAACTCTGTATTTGCAGAACCAACAACCCAGCGAACCCGCCCGGGACCGCGGCACCACCATGGCCCCGGTACCGGCCCCGCGGTACCACCTCCTCCCCGCCGCTCCGGGCCCGCTAGCAGCTAACAGGCTAGCAGGCCTTAGCAGGCCCTGGCGGGGCCCGGACCAGGGATCTGGACCCGGTACCGGGACAGAACCGGTACCAAGTCCAGCTCACCCACCCAGCTGATCTGATCACTCTGGACCGAGCCGGCCGGCCCGGAACCAGCAGAACCTGCAGCAGCAGCAGCTGAGCCGGTACCAGCTGCAGCGGCCCGGGCTCCGTCTACTTCCTGGACGCGCTCAGCAGAACCGGGTCAGAACCAGTACCAGGGACCGGGGCCTGGCGGAACCGGGTCCAGCCCGGCCCAGGCCCGGACACACAGCTGTCTGGACCGGAACCGGGCCCGGAACCGCGGCGGTACCGGTGTAAACACGTCCAGGGAGTAGACGGAGCCGGTCCCGCCGGTCCGAACCTGCGACCCGGCCCGGCGGGACCGGTCCAGTTCTCCCCGGTTCTGCTGGTCCCGCTGGCCTTGGACCGGCCTGGGGGGACTGGACCGGTACCGGGGCGGTACCAGCTGAGGCCCAGCTGGGCCGGAACTCCCGGGACCGCGGTCCCTCGTATCGGTCTCTCCCGGGCCGGTACCGGCTCTGCGGTAACCGACCCGGTACCACAGCACCAGAACCGGGCCTGGGGACACGAACCTGCTCGGGTGAAGGTCCGGTTCGGTTCTGGTCCGACCCGGGGGATTCTCCTGCGTCAGCGGCCTCGGTGCTGGTTCTGGTTCTGGTCCAGTCCCGGAGGTTCTGGTGCTGGTTCTGGTTTAGTCCTGGTGGACCAGAGTCCTGGTCCTGGTCCTGATACCGGTACCGGGTCTGGTTCTGGTTCTGGTGGGTCAGTAGAACCGCATCACAACACCAGCAGGAAGGACGAGGTTCGGGTTCTCGGTGTCGGTCCCGTCCAGCTGCTCCGCTCCGGAGTTTAGCAGGAAACAGTAGCGGCGGGGAGGGAGCCCCCTGGAGGAGGGGGGGAGGTACGGCACTCCAGCGGGGGTTACTCACATATACATATATATAATTTTTTTTTTTTTTAAGTTGTTTTTGTTGTTTATTTATTGATTTTTTTATATATATATATATATTTTTTTTTTTTTGTGTTGCCCGAGTGATCCTAGGAGATATGTGGTCGGGGGCATTACGCCCCTGGTAGGGTCTCCATGACAACCAGGTCTCCCATGGCAACCAGGTCTCCAGTACAGTATATTTATTTTTTTATTATTTTTTTTTTTATTTTTTTTTGTTGTTGTTTTGTTTTGTTTTTTGTATTTTTTTTTATATCTTTTATTTATTTTATTTATTTATTTTTTTATTTTATTTTTTTTATATTTATATATATATTTATTTTTTATTTTTTTGTACACCTAACTATCATGATATACCTGAGTGACGTCACCCAGGTCAGCATTGTAAATGAGAAACTGTTGTCACTCTACTTACCTATTTTTATTTTTTTTTCTCCCTTGTCTGCACACATATTAATGATTGATACCATGTAGGTAAAAACCAAAGGCATATATATGTGCACAAGTCTAGTTCCCCGTTACATTGGTATGGAGCTAGAACAGTCTCATAATTCACAAATGCACAGGACAAGTTTTACAAATGCACGGACCGATTTGCAAATACACACACCGTTTCACACGTGCACAGGACAAGTTTTACAAATGCACAGACCGATTTGCAAATACACACACAGTTTCACACGTGCACAGAACAATTCACACGTGCGTAGGACAAGATACACAAATGTATTTTTGATGCACACACAAATATAACCTGATTTACACATGTTTTTTTGTCTGTGAGCTGCGCTGGATTTGTGTGTGAGTTTTGAGACTCTCCTGACGTGACAAGATCCACACGTAGGTTTTTTTTAACACGGAAGGATCTGCAACCAATCAGATTAAAGGGGCGGATACACCTGCTGTTTGAGCTGCGTTAGCGCTGGTTTGTCGGGCTGATCAACCAGAGCCATCAGGAGACTGCACTCCAAGTCCTGCCGATGCAGCAACTGATGATGAAAAACAGCGGAGATTTTTATATATTTGCTCCGTTTGGTTTCACGAAGTATTACTGTCCCGCTGATTCATCTCAGAACCAGACAGACAGCAGAGGCTGCGCTGCCTGGCGGGGACGAGCAGCGGCCAGGTGGAGCAGCACGCGCATGTCAGGAGATTAATTTACCCAAATATCTGGAGTAACGTCGGTATCAGTCGACTGATAACCGAAGAACCTCTGTATCAGCTCAGATGTTTGATGATCGGTGGACTAAACCCCGACCAGCATCGTCACGGCTGCATCTTCCCATGCATGACTCTATCTGCACCGGGAATGTGTTGATCTGCCACCGCTGTTTTGACACACGTTTGTCTCTGTGTGGTGGCGATGTCACATCGTAAATGTGAGGATAACAGCTGCTTGTTTCTGACCTCCGTGTCTGGTCCCTGGTCAGCTGGTGTCTGACCGGGACCAGCGCCGCTAGTGGCCAGAGCCAGAACGAGACTGCAGCAATATTCCCCCCCGTCAACAGGCTCGTTCTCCTGAAAGACACCTGTAGTTCAAATATATATATATCTCTGCGGTTTCTCATCAGCTGCTGCATCGGCAGGACTTGGAGTGCAGTCTCCTGACGGCTCTGGTTGATCAGCCCGACAAACCAGCGCTAACGCAGTTCAAACAGCAGGTGTATCCGCCCCTTTAATCTGATTGGTTGCAGATCCTTCCGTGTTAAAAAAAACCTACGTGTGGATCTTGTCACGTCAGGGGAGTCTCAAAACTCACACACAAATCCAGCGCAGCTCACAAACAAAAAAACATGTGTAAATCAGGTTATATTTGTGTGTGCATCAAAAATACATTTGTGTATCTTGTCCTACGCACGTGTGAATTGTTCTGTGCACGTGTGAAACTGTGTGTGTATTTGCAAATCGGTCTGTGCATTTGTAAAACTTGTCCTGTGCACGTGTGAAACAGTGTGTGTATTTGCAAATCGGTCCGTGCATTTGTAAAACTTGTCCTGTGCATTTGTGAATTATGAGACTGTTCTAGCTCCATACATTGGCAGCTGAATATATATATATATATATATATATATATATATATATATATATATATATATATATATATATATGCATACATACGCATACACATACATAAATATACACATACAAACCCAGTGAGTTTTTTTTTTTTTTTTTTTTGTGGGGGTGGTTGGGGGTG
>NC_084592.1:50904775-50924462 GCF_033807715.1 Cololabis saira
GGTGAGCTACACCTAGGGTTCAGCCGCCCCATGGAGGGATCGTGCTGTTGCCTGCATGAGGTCCTTCCATGTGGAGAACGTGCTGACATCAGGGAGTTGAGGACTGGAATTGCATGTCACGTGGCCACAGAAAACTGATTTCTTCAGTTCGCTATCCTCTGGCTCTGGATAGGTTGACGGGCTAGCTGGCAGATGATCCTCAGTGTGACGCAAGAACTTCGGGCCTTGGTGCCAGCGGTGTGGTGGGGACAGCTCCTTCAAGGTCTTGCCCCGCGTGATATCATCAGCAGGATTGTTCACGCTATCCACATACCTCCAGTTGCTCACATCAGTAAGGCTCTGGATCTCTGCCACGCGGGTGCCAACGAAGACCTTGTAGCGACAAGATTCGGACTTGATCCAATGAAGAATTGTCGTGGAGTCTGACCAGAGGTCGATCTTTCTGATAGGTAAGGTGAGCTCAGCTTGAAGGACACTGGCTAGTTGAGCACCAGTGAGAGCAGCACTCAGCTCTAACCGAGGCATAGAGAGTTGCTTCTTTGGCGCCACATGGGATCTGGCCAAGACGAAGGAGATATGGGCTTGGTTCTGGGCATCTTCTGTCCGCAGGTAAGCAACAGACCCGTACGCTCTCTCAGAAGCGTCACAGAAGATGTGAAGTTCTCTGCTTGAAGTTGGTGAGTCTGCAGCCGCTGGTGCATAACATCTGGGGATTTCCATCTGGATCAGGTCAGGTCAGGGATTTCCTGTTCCCAGGCGAACCATCTGTCCCGCAGGCTCTGTGGTTGGATTGGGTCATCCAGACCGATTTGCTCCTTCCAAAGATCCTGGACAAGAATCTTGGCTCTTGTTGTAAATGGTACAATGTAGCCTAGTGGGTCATATTGACAAGCAAGTACCTTGTAGACATTCCTCAACGTGGGTTCAGCTCTCTCCACCGGTCTGTGTTTGTACCTCAGGGAGTCACGGAGGCAGTCCCAACGTAATCCGAGGGTTGGTTCCTGAAGATCCATGCTGGTTTGGGAAAGCCATAGCTCACTACTCTCAGATCTGGCGTCGGTGGAAGGTGTTCAATGACCGTCGGAACATTGCTGGCCCATTGGCGTATCTCAAAGCCCCCGTGTGGAGTAGCTGGCACAGACCATCGACAAGGTTCTTAGCTTCCTCCTCTGAAGGGGTGCTGTGAAGGCACTTATC
This sequence comes from Cololabis saira, assembly GCF_033807715.1. Lineage (NCBI taxonomy): Eukaryota > Metazoa > Chordata > Actinopteri > Beloniformes > Belonidae > Cololabis > Cololabis saira. The sequence continues at coordinate 50,905,973 of NC_084592.1, forward strand.
CACATAAAATGACTGCTCGACACAGTTGACGAGGTCGCTGTTGGATTCGCCTGTGTCCTGGATGTGCCGCTGCAGGGCATAGATGGCACAGCAAGGGCTGCACGTAGTGCCAAATGGCAGGACCTGCCATTCATAAATCCTTGGCTCCTCAGAGCTCTGCATATCCCGCTAGATGAAATGCAGAACTGGTTTGTTGGCTGGCAGAAGACGTATCTGGTGGAACATACTTTTAATATCGCCGCTCACAGTGACTGGATACTGCCTGGACCGAATGAGGACGCCTAGCACCGATGGACCTAGGGCAGGTCCAGGGAGAAGAATGTCATTGAGGGAAGTCCCTTTGTACTGGAAAGAGCAATTAAAGACAATCCCGTCTTTGTTGTTATGCCGCACCATATAGTGAGGTATAAACCACGACTCTGTGGTTACTGTAGCTATATCAGGTGGCACCACCGCTACATAGCCAATTTTCTCCAATTTCTGGATCTCCAGACAGTATACTTTGGCACAGTCAGAGTCTTTGGCGAGTCTCCGCTCTGTACTTCGAAGGCTCGGCAACACTGCCTCCATAGGAGCCTGGGGAGTTGTGGAATTGGCTCGGCGAAGCAGCTGTGTAGCGTACTTCTGTGTGCCATAAACAATGACCCTGACAGTCGATGTCTGGAGTAGGGTCAAGGCTTGCTGATCCTGCTTCGATCGGGTTACCTGCTTCTTGTTCACGTAAGGCAGCGTATCGACCTGCCAAAGTCGCTCGACGTTCTTGAAGAGCTCACTGGTCTGTGAAACTGTTGAGGTGAACAGACACTGCTGCTCTGACGCAGGAACTTGGTCAGTGCTGATGGGACCTTGAAGAGACTAGCCAAGCTTGGTGTGGACTGCAATGGGTCCTCCTGGTGGGCCCAAGCGTACCGGCTCTATAGGTGTCAGGAGATGAGGCATGTCAGATCTAATAAGCAGAAGGGGTTGGACATGGTCCACGTGAGGCAATGGTAGGTTGCGAAGGTGTTTGTATCTCCGTTGGAGAGTTTTCACTGGATAGGAGTGCTCGGAGAGACCCAGGGTATCACACGTAAATGCCTGACTTATGTGATACTTCTCACCAGGTTTAGGTAGGGAGGACACATGAAATGCAACTGAAGCACCATGAAGCTGCACTACATCTTGGAGAACAGTCCGAAGGTTGAGCGTTTCAGGTTCTGAGGTGAGGTGGAGGTGTTGCACGGCTTGTGGCAGGATGATGCTTCACTCTGATCCATCATCAAGTACTCCATAAGTCTCTAGTACTCGATCTCCATTATGAAGAAGGACTTTCACGACCTTCAGCATCACCTTTGGGGACCTGATCGGTCTATCTAAGTACACCCTTGTACTCGGAGTGGTCACCATGAGCACACTACATCATGCAGTACCGTCAGATGCTGCTCTTTGCAGGTGTTGCAAGGTCGCTTGAGGGTGTAAAATTTGAGTTCGAGTAGAATTCGTCCGCATTTCCAACACCGCTGTCCATCAGTTATTCACTTCACAATCTGTCCTGTGCTCAGTTTCTTGAACTCTGTACAGGCGTTCAGGAAATGTTATTTAGTGTCACAATGGGGACAGTAAGGTTAAGGTTTAGATGAGGGCTTAGGTTGTGGAAACCGTCCCTTGGAGCCTTGGTCGTCATTGGCAGTGAGGAAAAACGCTGTAGGTTTCTCTTTTGGTTTATGGAAAGCGCGGTGATCTTTATTTGTTGGCTTGGGAGATTCGTGGTTGTAGAGAGCAGCAGCTCGACCTGCTATGCGCTTAGCCTGGGATTTCATCTGTAACCAGGAGCCCAAGTCAGGTAAGGTATAGGTTTGGTCGGTACCTGTCCGAAGTATAGCTTGGTTCAGGCAGTATTCCACGAACCCATTGCGATAGCTTGGCGGCATCTTACTCATTAGTCGGTCGACGTGAGATCCACATCCTAATTCATAGCCGTTCTGTCCCTCCAGAGTCCTAAGCATGCCTACCAGTGATTGGATAGACAGGGTGAACGCATCAAATGCTTCGGAGTCTCCGAACTTGAGGACTGGAGTGTTCAGAATGGCGCCTTATTATAGGAACTACATACATAGGAATGTCCACAGCATTTCAGTGTCAACAAAGGTACATAAAGAGCACATAATTGTAGTTTGTAAGTGATTGACAGGTAGATATTTTAAATATTTTGTAAACCTGTCTTAAAATCTAATACTGGACCTCGGTTGGGCTGGTTGGACAGCGAGTGGTGGAAAATTTCCCTTATTTTTAAATCCAAAACTTGACAGGTATGTATGCCATGAGTATTCATATACAGTAATCCCTTGTTTTTCGTGAGGGTTACGTTTCACGCTTTTACGCTTCAAATTGCGGAGATCAGCACCGCCTCGCACGTATTTCACTGCTTTTCTGAGCCGCTGCATCCCGACTCGCGCTGTAGCGTCTTTTTCTTCTAAAGCCCGTGGTACAGGTGTTTTTTTTTCGAGAGAGAAGAACATGGTTATGGGTATTTTTTTGTCAGTCTTTTTTTCTTCTGGGCAAAAAGATTCTTATAAACCGACATTCATTAATTTTTACTAATTTACTTTACTAATTTATTACTGCTACTACTGCTACTACTACTACTACTACTACTACCAATACTACTACTAAATGGTAAATGGTAAATGGCTTACACTTATATAGCGCTTTCCAGCTGTATTCCTACAGCCCCAAAGCGCTTTACACTGCAAACATTCACCCACACACGCACGCACACATTCACACACCGGTCGTCGGCGGAGCTGCCATAGACAACGGCGCTGGCCTGACAACCGGGAGCAACCGGGGGATTCAGTGTCTTGCCCAAGGACACTTTGGTGGACACAGGCGGAACTAGGGTTCGAACCACTGACCTTCAGGTTCATGGGCGAACGCTCTACCAACTGAGCCACCTTCCCCCTACTACTACTACTACTAATGCTACTGCTACTACTACTACTACTACTACTACTACTACTACTACTACTACTACTACTACTACTACTACTACTACTACTACTACTACTACTACTACTACTACTACTACTACTACTACTACTACTACTACTACTACTACTACTACTACTACTACTACTACTACTACTACTGCTACTACTACTACTACTACTGCTACTACTACTACTACTACTACTACTACTACTGCTACTACTACTACTACTGCTACTACTACTACTACTACTGCTACAACAACAACACAGTTGTTCTGTTTTTATCTTTGTTTTTTTTAAACAAAACTTTATTGAAAATATACAAACTCTCAAAGAGGATAATGGACACATATCAATTTAAATACAATATGAAAAGAAAGGAAAATAAAAATAAAAAATGGGTATGGCATATGAGGCGGCTTTGAAGAAGTCAAACAAGATGCTGTTGGTCAAAATTTACTCCAAGATCACACAATTAGAACCATTATATAGAAGTACAGGCGACTCTCAAACTTTGAATAACATTCTCAAACTTAAATATGAATATAATACGATCTTATCACGTCAGGTTTGTGACCAGCTCCTGCGACTTAGGAGACAATATTTCGAGCTTGGGGACAAACCTCACACACTTTTAGCTCGCCAGCTCAGAGGGCAACAGGCCAATAGGGCTATCCACAAAATAAAATCTCACTCTGGAGTAATCTTAACAGACCCTAAGCTGATAAACTCTCGCTTCAGAGAATATTATGAGGAGCTTTATAGATCCAAGGCTACAGGTGATGTGGATAATTGGTTAAAGGACCTAAACATACCAAATCTAGACGACACCTCTCGGGAGGCCCTTAATGCAGAACTATCTCCGGAAGAAATACTAGATTCTATCAGATCAATGCAGAATGGGAAGAGTTCGGGACCAGATGGTTTTGGCGTTGAATTTTATAAGAAATTTGCAAATAAGATAACTCCAATATTACACAGGATGTTTTCCCACTCAATGGATTCTGAAAGACTTCCTCCAACCTTGTATGATGCTAACATTTCGCTCTTGTTGAAGCAGGACAGGGATGAAACCGAACCTTCATCATATCGTCCAATATCCATGCTCAACCTAGATTTTAAGATATTCACTAAAATACTTGCAAATACGTTAAATAAGTGTATAGAATCCATCATTCACACTGATCAGACGGGTTTCATCCCAAATCGATAATCCTTCTTTAATGTTAGACGTGTTATGGACATTATGTATTATTCTTTCGCCAAATTTTCTAAGCAAGCCATCCTGTGTCTAGATGCCGAGAAAGCCTTCGACCAGGTGGAATGGCTGTATCTCACGGGGGTTCTGGAGAGGTTTGGTCTCGGTCCATGCTTTATTTCCTGGGTGCGCATGATATATACACAACCTACGGCATCCGTTCTCACTAACCTAGACAGGTCACCCTCCTTCCCTTTGCAGAGGGGTGTCCCCTCTCGCTGCTCCTCTTCGCATTGGCTATAGAACCCCTGGCAATTAGTGTGAGGGAACATGACTTCATTAAACCTATAACACTAGGTGGAGTTGATCATAAGATTTCTCTTTACGCGGATGATGTAGTCCTTTTTGTATCCGACCCTGAACAATCAATACCACATCTACTCCAACTTATCAACTCCTTTGGAGAGGTCTCCGGTTATACTATTAACTGGCAGAAGAGCAAGCTCATTTCAGTAGCCAAAGACCTGGACCCACTATTCCTGTCATCCACAAATTTTAAAATAGCCTCTGATTATGTGAAATACCTGGGCATTAAAATATCAAAAAAACCAAGCGCCCTTTTCAAACTGAATTTCACAGAAAAATTGGACAAACTTAAAGAGAACATAGAAAAATGGAGAACGCTGCCTTTATCAATGATTGGACGTGTAAACGCTATCAAGATGGTCTCGCTGCCGAGATTTTTGTATTTATTTCAGAACGTCCCTGTTTTTATTCCCAAATCATTTTTTAAGCTTCTCGACTCCATCATCATGCCGTTTGTTTGGGGGTACAAGGCCCATAGGATTTCCAAAATCCACCTTCAAAAATCAAGGGATTGTGGGGGCCTGGGTCTGCCGTGTTTTCTGCATTACTACTGGGCGGCCAATGTCAGAGTTATGGTGTACTGGCAGTATGGTTTTGAGAGAGGGGACGGGTTCGTCCCACCTCCTTGGTTAGCCATTGAAAAAAAGCCTGACTAGCAAGACTTCTGTCCCTGCTCTCCTCTTTTCTTCCCCAAGGTCCTCCGCAGTCTACAGGAAAGACCATTTTGTTCTGTTAAATGCTCAGAAGATCTGGAATCAAATTAGAAAATGTTGTGTTTTTCCAGACACCTCTGTAAATGCTCCAATCTGGCAGAACCATGACTTTTTACCATCTCTTACAGACACAGCCTTTAGAGAGTGGAGCTGTAAGGGTATTGTTAGTTTGAAAGACCTTTACGTTGGTGGACACTTTGGCTCTTTTGAACAACTGCAGTCTAAATTTTCTCTTTCAAAAACTAATTTTTTCAGGTATTTACAACTGAGACACTATGTTCAACAGGCTACTAAGTCATCTGAATTACCACCTGAAAAAAATGCACTGTTCAAATCTCTCCTAGGCCCCCCCGAAGCAAAACACCTGATTTCAGGGTTGGTTGGTTACTTCTCAAGTACTCTGGACTCGTCTACTCTCAAAATAAAACAAGCCTGGGAAGGTGAACTTGGTACCGAGATCGAGGATGAATCATGGGAGGAAGTATTAACTAACATTAAATCTTGCTCGATTAATGCTAGGCTCCAACTGATCCAGTACAAGATAGTCCATAGATTACATTACTCTAAAACCAGGTTAAACAAAATTTTCCCTAATCTCTCTCCACTGTGTAATAGATGTAATGCAGCAGAAGGTTCTCTTGCACATCTTTTCTGGACCTGCCCGAAATTACACAACTTTTGGTCTCTCATTTTCCAATGGTTTTCCTCTCCCTTTAACATAATTGTAACACCTGACCCTGTAACTGCTTTGTTAGGACACTCCAATACTCTGAAAAACCTGGATTGTAACATACGTACTGCTTTGACTCATGGTATGAGGATTGCTAAGAGATCCTGAAACTGTGGAAGTCCGATTTAGCTCCCAAGTTTGAGACTTGGCAGAGGGAACTCATAAGCATTCTGCATGTGGAAAGACTGAGATACAAACTCTCTGGTAATCCCCTGAAGTTCTCCAAGATATGGAGTCCTGTGCTAGAGCATATGAAAGACCACTGATGCTCTCTTTACCCGCTTACCTTGCTTATGCACCTCCCTGGTAAGATAGTCAGCTTTACAGTGTAACAGATGGTACCGATGTGACCTTTGCCCCCTTATTTTATTTATTTTTATTTTATTATTTATTTTAAATTTACAGGTCTGCGTCACTGTTGGTCTTTTATTGTATTCTGTAATATTGTTTATGTATTGGTTATTGTCTATTTTTCTCTTATTTGATGTAATGTAATCTGAAAATTTCTATAAATAAAGTGTTAAAAAAAAAAAATGGGGACTCTTGTAAGGAATACAAAAAGCAAAAAACAACGCGCTCCAAGAATTAAAAGGTGCATATGAATAACAAAATAAATTAAGCATTTAAATTCACATAATGGAGCATAGAAAAGGAGAGGAATTATTAAATTAGAATAACAAATAATGAGCAATGTCTAAACTTGTTATCTTTGTAGCATGTTTGTCCAGGTAACTGATGGTTTTACCTGTAGAAGAGTCTTCCAGGAAAAGCTGGGGGGCCTTCCTTCCTCTGACCTCCTACCCTGAACAGGAAGAAGCAGTAATGGATGATGGATTCATGGATGGATGGTTGATGTGGTCACTTTTAACACATTTTAAAAATCAGATTCACAATTCCTATGCTTGCTTTATTTTAGATTTCTATTCTTATCTCAACAAACTTTTGTTAAATTTGAGGGAATAAATGTTAAAACAAATACAAAGCATGGAGTGTAGAGCTCCCTGCAACCACCTTAGCCAAACCTATTTCATTTCATTTTCATTTTATTCTTTATTTCATTCATTAAAAGAAAAACAAAACAGTTCAATATAATTACAACAAATCTCTTTCCTTGAATGAAAGGGAACAGAAAGAAGACTAAGCTTATTTTATCTGTCCCTTTTTCCTAAGAAATCAAATTCCAATTAATGTAATAATAATAAAAAACAAAAACAAAATAAATGCTATGATCAGCCGATAGAGACTAAGCTCTCTTTACATGAGAGTTTTGATTCAATTTTTACGTCTCAATATGAATATTAGGCATTATGTGAATAAATACGAGCTGATTTGCATACAAATAGACAGAATGTGGTTAAATAACAATGTAGTTTATTAGATTATTTAGAGGACACCATTTTTTAAACAAAATCATTCATTCAAACATTCATATCCCCTTTATATCACAGCAACCTGCAAGAGATTATGTCGTTTTATATTTATGCATTTTTAACAATATGATCAAACATTTGAAATATTTATTGCTGATATCAATAATATACCTTAATTATTTGTAGTTTGTCTATTATTTGTAGTCTATGCAGTTGCTAACAAAATAAATTCCTGGAAATTGTCAGAATGAACACAAGTTTGTTACCAATGCAGCTGGAAATATGTTGACAAATTCAAATACAAATTACTGTATTAATTCCCAAAGGTAAATTAATTGTTGGAGTTTTTATGTTACCGGTTTTACGGCTCGGTTCTATTAGCAGTATTACGGTTCTGTTAGCGGTATTACGGTTCTGTTAGCGGTATTACGGTTCTGTTAGCGGTATTACGGTTCTGTTAGCGGTATTACAGTTCTGTTAGCGGTATTACGGTTCTGTTAGCGGTATTACGGTTCTGTTAGCGGTATTACGGTTCTGTTAGCGGTATTACAGTTCTGTTAGCGGTATTACGGCTCTGTTAGCGGTATTACGGTTCTGTTAGCGGTATTACGGTTCTGTTAGCGGTATTACAGTTCTGTTAGCGGTATTACGGTTCTGTTAGCGGTATTACGGTTCTGTTAGCGGTATTACGGTTTGGTTCTGTTAGCGGTATTACGGTTCTATTACCGGTATTACGGCTCTATTACCGGTATTACGGCTCTATTACCGGTATTACGGTTCTATTACCGGTATTACGGTTCTATTACCGGTATTACGGCTCTATTACCGGTATTACGGCTCTATTACCGGTATTACGGCTCTTCTATTACCGGTATTACGGCTCTTCTATTACCGGTATTACGGCTCTATTACCGGTATTACGGTTTTTCTATTACCGGTATTACGGCTCTATTACCGGTATTACGGCTCTTCTATTACCGGTATTACGGCTCTATTACCGGTATTACGGCTCTATTACCGGTATTACGGCTCTTCTATTACCGGTATTACGGCTCTATTACCGGTATTACGGCTCTATTACCGGTATTACGGTTCTATTACCGGTATTACGGCTCTTCTATTACCGGTATTACTGCTCTATTACCGGTATTACGGCTCTATTACCGGTATTACGGTTCTATTACCGGTATTACGGCTCTATTACCGGTATTACGGCTCTTCTATTACCGGTATTACGGTTCTATTACCGGTATTACGGCTCTATTACCGGTATTACGGCTCTTCTATCACCGGTATTACGGCTCTATTACCGGTATTACGGCTCTATTACCGGTATTACGGCTCTTCTATTACCGGTATTACGGCTCTTCTATTACCGGTATTACGGCTCTATTACCGGTATTACGGCTCTATTACCGGTATTACGGCTCTTCTATTACCGGTATTACGGCTCTTCTATTACCGGTATTACGGCTCTATTACCGGTATTACGGCTCTTCTATTACCGGTATTACGGCTCTATTACCGGTATTACGGCTCTTCTATTACCGGTATTACAGCTCTATTACCGGTATTACGGCTCCATTACCGGTATTACGGCTCTATTACCGGTATTACGGTTTTTCTATTACCGGTATTACGGCTCTTCTATTACCGGTATTACGGCTCTTCTATTACCGGTATTACGGCTCTATTACCGGTATTACGGCTCTATTACCGGTATTACGGTTTTTCTATTACCGGTATTACGGCTCTATTACCGGTATTACGGCTCTATTACCGGTATTACGGTTCTATTACCGGTATTACGGCTCTATTACCGGTATTACGGCTTTATTACCGGTATTACGGCTCTTCTATTACCGGTATTACGGCTCTTCTATTACCGGTATTACGGCTCTATTACCGGTATTACGGCTCTATTACCGGTATTACGGTTCTATTACCGGTATTACGGCTCTTCTATTACCGGTATTACGGCTTTATTACCGGTATTACGGCTCTTCTATTACCGGTATTACGGCTCTTCTATTACCGGTATTACGGCTCTATTACCGGTATTACGGCTCTATTACCGGTATTACGGCTCTTCTATTACCGGTATTACGGCTCTATTACCGGTATTACGGCTCTATTACCGGTATTACGGCTTTATTACCGGTATTACGGCTCTTCTATTACCGGTATTACGGCTCTATTACCGGTATTACGGCTCTATTACCGGTATTACGGCTCTATCACCGGTATTACGGTTCTATTACCGGTATTACGGCTCTTCTATTAGCGGTATTACGGCTCTATTACCGGTATTACGGCTCTTCTATTACCGGTATTACGGCTCTATTACCGGTATTACGGCTCTATTACCGGTATTACGGTTCTATTACCGGTATTACGGCTCTTCTATTACCGGTATTACGGCTCTATTACCGGTATTACGGCTCTATTACCGGTATTACGGCTCTATTACCGGTATTGCGGCTCTATTACCGGTATTACGGCTCTTCTATTACCGGTATTACGGCTCTATTACCGGTATTACGGCTCTATTACCGGTATTACGGCTCTTCTATTACCGGTATTGCGGCTCTATTACCGGTATTACGGTTCTATTACCGGTATTACGGCTCTATTACCGGTATTACGGCTCTTCTATTACCGGTATTACGGCTCTATTACCGGTATTACGGCTCTATTACCGGTATTACGGCTCTTCTATTACCGGTATTACGGCTCTATTACCGGTATTACGGCTTTATTACCGGTATTACGGCTCTATTACCGGTATTACGGTTCTATTACCGGTATTACGGCTCTTCTATTACCGGTATTACGGCTCTTCTATTACCGGTATTACGGCTCTTCTATTACCGGTATTACAGCTCTATTACCGGTATTACGGCTCTATTACCGGTATTACGGCTTTATTACCGGTATTACGACTCTATTACCGGTATTACGGCTCTATTACCGGTATTACGGCTCTATTACCGGTATTACGGCTCTTCTATTACCGGTATTACGGCTCTATTACCGGTATTGCGGCTCTTCTATTACCGGTATTACGGTTCTGTTAGCGGTATTACGGTTCTGTTAGCGGTATTACGGCTCTTCTATTACCAGTATTACGGCTCTATTACCGGTATTACGGCTCTATTACCGGTATTACGGCTTTATTACCGGTATTACGACTCTATTACCGGTATTACGGCTCTATTACCGGTATTACGGCTCTATTACCGGTATTACGGCTCTATTACCGGTATTACGGCTCTATTACCGGTATTACGGCTCTATTACCGGTATTACGGTTCTGTTAGCGGTATTACGGCTCTGTTAGCGGTATTACGGCTCTATTACCGGTATTACGGCTCTTCTATTACCGGTATTACGGCTTTATTACCGGTATTACGACTCTATTACCGGTATTACGGCTCTATTACCGGTATTGCGGCTCTATTACCGGTATTACAGCTCTATTACCGGTATTACGGCTCTTCTATTACCGGTATTACGGTTCTATTACCGGTATTACGGCTCTTCTATTACCGGTATTACGGCTCTATTACCGGTATTACGGTTCTATTACCGGTATTACGGCTCTATTACCGGTATTACGGCTCTATTACCGGTATAACGGTTCTATTACCGGTATTACGGCTCTTCTATTACCGGTATTACGGCTCTATTACCGGTATTACGGCTCTATTACCGGTATTACGGCTCTTCTATTACCGGTATTACGGCTCTTCTATTACCGGTATTACGGCTCTTCTGTTACCGGTATTACGGCTCTTCTGTTACCGGTATTACGGCTCTATTACCGGTATTACGGCTCTATTACCGGTATTACGGTTCTATTACCGGTATTACGGCTCTATTACCGGTATTACGGTTCTATTACCGGTATTGCGGCTCTATCACCGGTATTACGGCTCTATTACCGGTATTACGGCTCTTCTATTACCGGTATTACGGTTCTATTACCGGTATTACGGTTCTATTACCGGTATTATGGCTCTTCTATTACCGGTATTACGGCTCTTCTATTACCGGTATTACGGCTCCATTACCGGTATTACGGTTCTATTACCGGTATTACGGCTCTTCTATTACCGGTATTACGGCTCTTCTATTACCGGTATTAAGGCTCTATTACCGGTATTACGGCTCTATTACCGGTATTACGGCTCTATTACCGGTATTACAGCTTTATTACCGGTATTACAGCTTTATTACCAGTATTACGGCTCTATTACCGGTATTACGGCTCTATTACCGGTATTACGGCTCTATTACCGGTATTACGGCTCTATTACCGGTATTACGGCTCTATTATCGGTATTACGGCTCTATTACCGGTATTACGGCTCTATTACCGGTATTACGGCTCTATTATCGGTATTACGGCTCTATTACCGGTATTACGGCTCTTCTATTACCGGTATTACGGCTCTTCTATTACCGGTATTACGGCTCTTCTATTACCGGTATTACGGCTCTATTACCGGTATTACGGCTCTATTACCGGTATTACGGCTCTATTACCGGTATTACGGCTCTATTACCGGTATTACGGCTCTTCTATTACCGGTATTACGGCTCTTCTATTACCGGTATTACGGCTCTATTACCGGTATTACGGCTCTATTACCGGTATTACGGCTCTATTACCGGTATTACGGCTCTATTACCGGTATTACGGCTCTATTACCGGTATTACGGTTCTATTACCGGTATTACGGCTCTGTTACCGGTAATACGGCTCTGTTACCGGTATTACGGCTCTATTACCGGTATTACGGCTCTATTACCGGTAATACGGCTCTGTTACCGGTATTACGGTTCTATTACCGGTATTACGGCTCTTCTATTAGCGGTATTACGGCTCTATTACCGGTATTACGGCTTTATTACCGGTATTACGGCTCTATTACCGGTATTACGGCTCTATTACCGGTAATACGGCTCTATTAGCGGTATTACGGTTCTATTACCGGTATTACGGCTCTTCTATTAGCGGTATTACGGCTCTATTACCGGTATTACGGCTCTATTACCGGTATTACGGCTCTATTACCGGTATTACGGCTCTTCTATTACCGGTATTACGGCTTTATTACCGGTATTACGGCTTTATTACCGGTATTACGGCTCTATTACCGGTATTACGGCTCTATTACCGGTAATACGGCTCTATTAGCGGTATTACGGCTTTATTACCGGTATTACGGCTTTATTACCGGTATTACGGCTCTATTACCGGTATTACGGCTCTATTACCGGTAATACGGCTCTATTAGCGGTATTACGGTTCTATTACCGGTATTACGGCTCTTCTATTACCGGTATTACGGCTCTATTACCGGTATTACGGCTCTATTACCGGTAATACGGCTCTATTAGCGGTATTACGGCTCTTCTATTACCGGTATTACGGTTCTATTACCGGTATTACGGCTCTTCTATTACCGGTATTACGGCTCTATTACCGGTATTACGGCTCTATAACCGGTATTACGGCTCTATTACCGGTATTACAGCTTTATTACCGGTATTACAGCTCTTCTATTACCGGTATTACGGCTCTTCTATTACCGGTATTACGGCTCTATTACCGGTATTACGGCTCTATTACCGGTATTACGGCTCTATTACCGGTATTACGGCTCTATTACCGGTATTGCGGCTCTTCTATCACCGGTTTTACGGCTCGGTTCTGTTAGCGGTATTACGGTTCTATTACCGGTATTACGGTTCTATTACCGGTATTACGGTTCTATTACCGGTAATACGGCTCTATTACCGGTATTACGGCTCTTCTATTACCGGTATTACGGCTCTATTACCGGTATTACGGCTCTTCTATTACCGGTATTACGGCTCTATTACCGGTATTACGGCTCTGTTACCGGTAATACGGCTCTGTTACCGGTATTACGGCTCTATTACCGGTATTACGGCTCTATTACCGGTATTACGGCTCTTCTATTACCGGTATTACGGCTCTATTACCGGTAATACGGCTCTGTTAGCGGTATTACGGTTCTGTTAGCAGTATTACGGCTCTATTACCGGTATTACAGCTCTTCTATTACCAGTATTACGGCTCTATTACCGGTAATACGGCTCTATTAGCGGTATTACGGTTCTATTACCGGTATTACGGCTCTTCTATTAGCGGTATTACGGCTCTATTACCAGTATTACGGCTCTTCTATTACCAGTATTACGGCTCTATTACCGGTATTACGGCTTTATTACCGGTATTACGGCTCTATTACCGGTAATACGGCTCTATTAGCGGTATTACGGTTCTATTACCGGTATTACGGCTCTTCTATTAGCGGTATTACGGCTCTATTACCAGTATTACGGCTCTTCTATTACCAGTATTACGGCTCTATTATCGGTATTACGGCTCTTCTATTACCGGTATTACGGCTCTATTACCGGTATTACGGCTCTTCTATTACCGGTATTACGGCTCTATTACCGGTATTACGGCTCTATTACCGGTATTACGGCTCTATTACCGGTATTACGGCTCTGTTACCGGTAATACGGCTCTGTTACCGGTATTACGGCTCTATTACCGGTATTACGGCTCTATTACCGGTATTACGGCTCTATTACCGGTAATACGGCTCTATTACCGGTAATACGGCTCTGTTACCGGTATTACGGCTCTATTACCGGTATTACGGCTCTATTACCGTTATTACGGCTCTATTACCGGTATTACGGCTCTTCTATTACCGGTAATACGGCTCTGTTACCGGTATTACGGCTCTATTCCCGGTATTACGGCTCTATTACCGGTATTACGGCTCTATTACCGGTAATACGGCTCTGTTACCGGTATTACGGCTCTATTCCCGGTATTACGGCTCTATTACCGGTATTACGGCTCTATTACCGGTATTACGGCTCTTCTATTCCCGGTATTATGGCTCTATTACCGGTATTACGGCTCTATTACCGGTATTACGGCTCTATTACCGGTAATACGGCTCTGTTACCGGTATTACGGCTCTATTACCGGTATTACGGCTCTATTACCGTTATTACGGCTCTATTACCGGTATTACGGCTCTTCTATTACCGGTAATACGGCTCTGTTACCGGTATTACGGCTCTATTCCCGGTATTACGGCTCTATTACCGGTATTACGGCTCTATTACCGGTAATACGGCTCTGTTACCGGTATTACGGCTCTATTCCCGGTATTACGGCTCTATTACCGGTATTACGGCTCTATTACCGGTATTACGGCTCTTCTATTACCGGTATTACGGCTCTATTACCGGTATTACGGTTCTATTACCGGTATTACGGCTCTATTACCGGTATTACGGCTCTATTACCGGTATTACGGCTCTTCTATTAGCGGTATTACGGCTCTATTACCGGTATTACGGCTCTTCTATTACCGGTATTACGGCTCTATTACCGGTATTACGGCTCTATTACCGGTATTACGGCTCTATTACCGGTAATACGGCTCTATTACCGGTATTACGGCTCTTCTATTACCGGTATTACGGCTCTATTACCGGTATTACGGCTCTATAACCGGTATTACGGCTCTATTACCGGTATTACAGCTTTATTACCGGTATTACGGCTCTATTACCGGTATTACGGCTCTTCTATTACCGGTATTACGGCTCTTCTATTACCGGTATTACGGCTCTATTACCGGTATTACGGCTCTGTTACCGGTAATACGGCTCTGTTACCGGTATTACGGCTCTATTACCGGTATTACGGCTCTATTACCGGTATTACGGTTCTATTACCGGTATTACGGCTCTGTTACCGGTAATACGGCTCTGTTACCGGTATTACGGCTCTATTACCGGTATTACGGCTCTATTACCGGTAATACGGCTCTGTTACCGGTATTACGGTTCTATTACCGGTATTACGGCTCTTCTATTAGCGGTATTACGGCTCTATTACCGGTATTACGGCTTTATTACCGGTATTACGGCTCTATTACCGGTATTACGGTTCTATTACCGGTATTACGGCTCTTCTATTAGCGGTATTACGGCTCTATTACCGGTATTACGGCTTTATTACCGGTATTACGGCTCTATTACCGGTATTACGGCTCTGTTACCGGTAATACGGCTCTGTTACCGGTATTACGGCTCTATTACCGGTATTACGGCTCTATTACCGGTATTACGGTTCTATTACCGGTATTACGGCTCTGTTACCGGTAATACGGCTCTGTTACCGGTATTACGGCTCTATTACCGGTATTACGGCTCTATTACCGGTAATGCGGCTCTGTTACCGGTATTACGGTTCTATTACCGGTATTACGGCTCTTCTATTAGCAGTATTACGGCTCTATTACCGGTATTACGGCTTTATTACCGGTATTACGGCTCTATTACCGGTATTACGGCTCTATTACCGGTATTACGGCTTTATTACCGGTATTACGGCTCTATTACCGGTAATACGGCTCTATTAGCGGTATTACGGCTCTTCTATTACCGGTATTACGGCTCTTCTATTACCGGTATTACGGCTCTTCTATTACCGGTATTACGGCTCTATTACCGGTAATACGGCTCTATTAGCGGTATTACGGTTCTATTACCGGTATTACGGCTCTTCTATTACCGGTATTACGGCTCTATTACCGGTATTACGGCTCTATAACCGGTATTACGGCTCTTCTATTACCGGTATTACGGCTCTTCTATTACCGGTATTACGGCTCTATTACCGGTATTACGGCTCTATTACCGGTATTACGGCTCTTCTATTACCGGTATTACGGCTCTATTACCGGTATTACGGCTCTATTACCGGTATTACGGCTCTATCACCGGTTTTACGGCTCGGTTCTGTTAGCGGTATTACGGTTCTATTACCGGTATTACGGTTCTATTACCGGTATTACGGTTCTATTACCGGTAATACGGCTCTATTACCGGTATTACGGCTCTTCTATTACCGGTATTACGGCTCTTCTATTACCGGTATTACGGCTCTGTTACCGGTAATACGGCTCTGTTACCGGTATTACGGCTCTATTACCGGTATTACGGCTCTATTACCGGTATTACGGCTCTATTACCGGTAATACGGCTCTATTAGCGGTATTACGGTTCTATTACCGGTATTACGGCTCTTCTATTACCGGTATTACGGCTCTATTACCAGTATTACGGCTCTTCTATTACCAGTATTACGGCTCTATTACCGGTATTACGGCTTTATTACCGGTATTACGGCTCTATTACCGGTATTACGGCTCTATTACCGGTAATACGGCTCTATTAGCGGTATTACGGTTCTATTACCGGTATTACGGCTCTTCTATTACCGGTATTACGGCTCTATTACCGGTATTACGGCTCTTCTATTACCGGTATTAAGGCTCTATTACCGGTATTACGGCTCTATTACCGGTATTACGGCTCTATTACCGGTATTACAGCTTTATTACCGGTATTACAGCTTTATTACCAGTATTACGGCTCTATTACCGGTATTACGGCTCTATTACCGGTATTACGGCTCTATTACCGGTATTACGGCTCTATTACCGGTATTACGGCTCTATTATCGGTATTACGGCTCTATTACCGGTATTACGGCTCTATTACCGGTATTACGGCTCTATTACCGGTATTACGGCTCTTCTATTACCGGTATTACGGCTCTTCTATTACCGGTATTACGGCTCTTCTATTACCGGTATTACGGCTCTATTACCGGTATTACGGCTCTATTACCGGTATTACGGCTCTATTACCGGTATTACGGCTCTATTACCGGTATTACGGCTCTTCTATTACCGGTATTACGGCTCTTCTATTACCGGTATTACGGCTCTTCTATTACCGGTATTACGGCTCTATTACCGGTATTACGGCTCTATTACCGGTATTACGGCTCTATTACCGGTATTACGGCTCTATTACCGGTATTACGGCTCTGTTACC
Source organism: Cololabis saira (assembly GCF_033807715.1). Classification (NCBI taxonomy): domain Eukaryota; kingdom Metazoa; phylum Chordata; class Actinopteri; order Beloniformes; family Belonidae; genus Cololabis; species Cololabis saira. The sequence continues at coordinate 50,923,294 of NC_084592.1, forward strand.
GGTATTACGGTTCTATTACCGGTATTACGGCTCTTCTATTAGCGGTATTACGGCTCTATTACCGGTATTACGGCTTTATTACCGGTATTACGGCTCTATTACCGGTATTACGGCTCTATTACCGGTAATACGGCTCTATTAGCGGTATTACGGTTCTATTACCGGTATTACGGCTCTTCTATTACCGGTATTACGGCTCTTCTATTACCGGTATTACGGCTCTATTACCGGTATTACGGCTCTATTACCGGTATTACGGCTCTTCTATTACCGGTATTACGGCTTTATTACCGGTATTACGGCTTTATTACCGGTATTACGGCTCTATTACCGGTATTACGGCTCTATTACCGGTAATACGGCTCTATTAGCGGTATTACGGCTTTATTACCGGTATTACGGCTTTATTACCGGTATTACGGCTCTATTACCGGTATTACGGCTCTATTACCGGTAATACGGCTCTATTAGCGGTATTACGGTTCTATTACCGGTATTACGGCTCTATTACCGGTATTACGGCTCTATTACCGGTAATACGGCTCTATTAGCGGTATTACGGTTCTATTACCGGTATTACGGCTCTTCTATTACCGGTATTACGGCTCTATTACCGGTATTACGGCTCTATAACCGGTATTACGGCTCTATTACCGGTATTACAGCTTTATTACCGGTATTACAGCTTTATTACCGGTATTACGGCTCTATTACCGGTATTACGGCTCTATTACCGGTATTACGGCTCTATTACCGGTATTACGGCTCTATTACCGGTATTACGGCTCTTCTATCACCGGTTTTACGGCTCGGTTCTGTTAGCGGTATTACGGTTCTATTACCGGTATTACGGCTCTATTACCGGTATTACGGCTCTATTACCGGTATTACGGTTCTATTACCGGTAATACGGCTCTATTACCGGTATTACGGCTCTTCTATTACCGGTATTACGGATCTTCTATTACCGGTATTACGGCTCTATTACCGGTATTACGGCTCTTCTATTACCGGTATTACGGCTCTATTACCGGTATTACGGCTCTGTTACCGGTAATACGGCTCTGTTACCGGTATTACGGCTCTATTACCGGTAATACGGCTCTATTAGCGGTATTACGGTTCTATTACCGGTATTACGGCTCTTCTATTAGCGGTATTACGGCTCT